>NC_134689.1:122567282-122644782 GCF_050947455.1 Rhinoderma darwinii
TTCAACAGGGCATGGTGGAAGTTGCAGTCTCGCAAAAGCTGAAGGCCATAAATGGTAGACCATCGATTTCCTTTTTATACTGTTTGTTTATTTGTAAGTATTATACACATTGCTTTTTATAAAGTTTTATGCTTTCATACGTATGATTATAAGTTTATTCTTCATTTACTCACATTTACTTACAGGTCTATTTCACACTTTATATGTGTCACAGAAAGTCTACAGAGAAATTATCGCTTTATACACTGCGCTCAATCAGCGTTGTGTGCAGGGACGTAGCTTAAGGGGGTGCAGAGGTAGAAGTCGCAACCGGGCCCTATGCCTTTGGGCAACCCTCCGGCTCCAGGGCCCGGTTGCCCAAAGACACCAGTATTAGAAATGCCAAATGGTAGATAAGGGCACGGGTGCAGATTTTGTATTAGGGTCCAGGGTATTAAATTTACATCACTGGTTGTGTGTACAATGGAATCAGTGGCACTGGTCAGCTGCAGGGGACTGGTCAACTGGCCAAGCTGCTTGGTTTGACTAGACCTAGCACAGCCATGATAGTGATTGTTGTCACATGATCAGGGCTTTTTCCTCTGTGACTGAGGCTGCTAATGGCAGCTTAGGAGAATATGCAGTGAAATAAAATTAAAAACAATTTAAAAAATCCTAATAAATAATCATGATAATAAAAAAAAAAACAGCTGCTCATATGCAAAGATCTGACCCTAACTAGGGCTTGTTATATATTAGAATGAAAGGCAGGTAATGTCAGGAAGGGCTTTTATTACGTAATTTAAAATTAAGATATTTAAAAAAAATAATATTTAACAGTTTTTCACATAAAAAGAGGCAAATATTTTTTTTAAAAAAGCGAATGCTATTTGCTAGAAAATGTTGAAAAAGTAAAGCGCTATTTGTTCCAAAAATAATCCAAAAATCACTTTAGTAAGCTAACAAGTTAAAACGTTATACCATTTGGCCAGCACATGCAAAAAATCGCTAAAAATAGTGTGGGTATTAAACGGTTAAATACTTATATTGATATTTTACCTTTTTTTTACGTCCAATCTGTCCTAGTAGGCTGCCAGTTCATCCATTTAGGAGTCCACCTGTTAGTCCTCCCACTAGGTTTCCCACTAAATCTTTTTTTTTATCACCTCCGAGTAATCCTCCTGTAACACCTCCAAGCAGCCCTCCTTGTCCATTCAATAATCCTCCAAGCAGCCCATTTTTCCCACTCAATAATGCAAGAGGCCCTCCTTGCCCACCCAATAATCCAAGAGGCCCTCCCTGCCCATTCAATAATCCTCCAAGCAGCCCATTTTGCCCAGTCAATAATGCAAGAGGCCCTCCTTGCCCACCCAATAATCCAAGAGGCCCTCCCTGCCCATTCAATAATCCTCCAAGCAGCCCATTTTGCCCAGTCAATAATGCAAGAGGCCCTCCTTGCCCACCCAATAATCCAAGAGGCCCTCCCTGCCCATTCAATAATCCTCCAAGCAGCCCATTTTGCCCAGTCAATAATGCAAGAGGCCCTCCTTGCCCACCCAATAATCCAAGAGGCCCTCCCTGCCCATTCAATAATCCTCCAAGCAGCCCATTTTGCCCACTCAATAATGCAAGAGGCCCTCCTTGCCCACCCAATAATCCAAGAGGCCCTCCTTGCCCACCCAATAATCCAAGAAGCCCTCCCTGCCCATTCAATAATCCTCCAAGCAGCCCTCCTTGCCCACACAATAATCCAAGAGGCCCTCCCTGCCCATTTAATAATCCTCCAAGCAACCCTGTCACTTGTCCAACAGTTCCTTTTGTCAGTCCACTAACGGTGCCTCCTAATCCTCCACTTTCTTGCCCATCTAATAATCCTCCAAGCAGCCCTGTCGCTGTATTTACTACGCCTCCTCCTCCATCAGGACTACCAGTTAAAAGGTTTAAAAGGTCACGAGTAGTTCGTTTATTTCCTTGACCAGGCTCCCCTTCAATAGTTTGTATATAATTTGTTGGCATTGAACTATCCTGAAATTTAAAAAAAAAAAAAATAATAATTTTATGGTTGTAGAAATAACATTCAGTTCCAGTAGATCACCCATTACCCATATGTGCAAATGCAGGCCACATGTTTTAATCTGTACTAATTTATACATTATATTATTGCCTTTTGTAGTGTCCTCAGTATGCAGTGGTTAGTACCTACCAAAAGTGGTCCAAGAAAGGACAACTTTTGAACAAGTGAGTCATGGGCACCCAAGGCTCAATAATGCACGTGGGGTGCGAAGACTAATCTACCTGGTCCGTTTCCTCATTAAAGCTACTGTAGGACTAATTGTTAAGAAAGTTTCTTCTGGCTATTATAGAAAGGTATCAGAACACACAGTGCATTGCAGCTTGCTGCGTTTAGAGCTACGTAGCGCAGACAGGTCAGAGTGCCCATGATGACACCTGTCGATCGCTGAAAGCCCCTACAATAGGCACGTGAACAACATAACTGGACAATGGAGCAATGGAAGGTGTCCTGGTCTAATGAATCACGTTTTCTTTTACATATGTGGACGGCCGGGTGCATGAAGAGATGGCCCCAAGATGCACTATAGAAAGAAGGCAAGCCGGAGGAGGCTGTGTGATGCTCTCGACAATATTCTGCTAAGAAACCTTGTGTCCTGGCATTTGTATAAATACTTTGACACGTACCACCGACCTAAACATTGTTTAAGACCAAGTACACCCCTTGATGTCAATGGTATTCCCTAATGGCAGTGACCTCTTTCAGCAAGAAATGTTCCCTGCCACACTGCAAAAATTGTTCAGGGATGGTTGAGGGAACATGACAAAGGGTTCAAGGTGTTTACTTAATCTAAAAATATCAATGTCATGGTGGACAATTTACAATGCAATACATTTGGATGAGGTTTTCAAAACAGATTTCAGAGCATGCAGCAGATTTTTAATTCACAGCATAAATATTATATATGCAATGCAAATGGTTAAAATTGGGTCAAATCTGCAGCAAAATTTGCATGTAACACATGATGATTTTGCCACGAATTTGCTGAGGATGTTTTGTGGATTCGCAAAAGATCTCCTGTGGAAAAGCTACGCCACGTCTGAACACACCGTTGGCACAGGTTTCATACAAGACAAGTAGTACAAGGTATTCACAACATTACTCTGCTTTTTCAATTGATCGATTCTATTTACAAATTGTACAATTTTGGATGACATATTGTATGCTTCAGAATGTATATTGCATTGAATGGGTCATGCCATGTGAATAATTTTGGTAGGTTGCAGTTTGATAAAGTCATCTGTAAATGCCACCTTAATATATCAAAACATTCTAAAGATGTCTCCTAAGTGCGCCGTTACCCCAGCAGGTAACACAGTTTGATCACACTTTAAGGGTATGTTCATACGCAAACTCAAAAACGTCTCAAAATACGGAGCTGTTTTCGATAGAAAACAGCTCCTGATTTTCAGAAGTTTTTTGTGCCACTCGCGATTTTTGCAGCGTTTTTCGCAGCGTTTTTTACGGCCGTTTTTGGAGCTTTTTTCAATAGAGTCTATGGAAAATGGCTCCAAAAATGTCCCAAGAAGTGTCCGCGAAAAACGCTCCGACGGAACAGAACGCCGTTTTGCCATTGAAATCAATGGGCAGATGTTTGGAGGTGTTCTGCTTCCGATTTTTCGGCCGTTTTTTCGGGCGTTTACGGCCTGAAAAACGTCCGAAAATAGGCCGTGTGAACATACCCTAAAGCACAGCATGGATGTGGGTCAGTTGGTGGGATAACTAGGGGACCCAAATAAACCTAAGGCTTGTGATGCTGGATCATATCCTGATATTATATAAAGCAAATTTGATTTGTATATTAAAATATGTAGTATGTAGTTTTGGTATGTTCAACTCTGGAGTTAGGGGTAATTCCCTGTGTTGATATTTTATGAATTGATATTCCAGGAGATAGTGAAAATATGAGCACAGACCCTCACATCACAGTTCAATGACTCCCTGTATTCCATATATTATAGCATATGCTAGACTAGGCTAGCACTTTTTTCTTTATATCAGAATATGCCAGTTTATGTCATTTTCAACATATAACTCCAGAGATCTTACCAGTAAAACACATATGGTTGATGCTGTGAGCAAAGGAACACGCTGTAACTGTAGAAAGAATAGATGATTATATCTTATTATAGGTATTAAAAAGTGATGATAAAAATATTAGAAAAGTGTCAAAAGGCCTCATGCACACTTCAATCACCGTTTTCACGGCCGTTTTTCACGGATCCGTGTGTCCGTTTTGGTACCGTGTGTACTCCGTGTCCGTTCCGTGTTTCCGTTTTAAATGGACGTTGTGCCTCCCTTTCGCTTCCGTGTTTCCATTAAAAAAACGGAAGGTATTGAACTTCATTTGAACTTGTCACATGTCCCAGTCTGTGAACTTTGGCACGCCCTGGCATTGCTAGAGCAACGGATCCGTCAAAAACGGACAGCACACGGAAGCCTTCCGTGTGCCGTCCATTTTTTTGATGGACCCATTGACTTCTATGGGCCCCATGGTCACGGAATCACTGACCAAAGTAGGACATGCTCTACTTTTGACGGAACGGAACAACGGATCCGTCAAAATAACGGAAGTGTGCCTGGGCCCATTGAAATGAATGGGTCAGGGTGCTATCAGTGAAAAAAAAACGGATAGCACCCTGAAGGAAAAAACTGAAGTGGGCATGAGGGAGCATATATTTAGCTGTCAACATCCATGCAGAAGACACGTTAGTAATTAATGTTTAGAACAAATTAATATATTTTATTATTATATTTTGTTAGATATGTCAATTATAGCATAAATATACACATAAAGGGGTTTTCAAAAATCATAAATTATCACATATCCACAAGATAAGTAATCGTTTTCTGATCAATAGGGGCCCCACTGCTGGGACCACCACCGATCGTGAGATTGGCTCCCGATTCCCCATATCCTCCTCTCTACACCCCCCGCAGTGAGGAGGAGCTTGAATGGAGTGGCGGTTGAGCATTTGCCCACCGCTCCATTCACTGTCTATGAGAATGATGGAAATAGCCGAGCCCTGTACTCGGCTGTTTCCGTCACTTCCATAGACATTGAATAAAGCGGCAATGCGCATGCTTGACCACCACTCAATTCAATATTCTCCTCATTGCGGCCAAGCAGTAAGGAGGAACGAGGAGTTCGGGACCCATTCTCATGATCGACCCCCAGCGATGATAAAATTATCACCTATCCTGCGCATAGGTGAAAATGTATGATTTTGTGAAAATAGGCCAATTTCTTTGGAGGAGTAATGAGAGTCTTGGTGGAACAATGATAGTCTTGAAATTACAGTAGGAATTACTATTATTATACTTTAAGGTGGCAGTGGGCTCTTTAACTATTCGGTCCTTGTGCAGCTGCACAGGTTGCACATATGGGATGTATGCCCCTGTCCCATAACACTGATTTACTGAATCAAGGATGGTAAATATCTGTTGTTAGAAAAGAGATCATCTCCCTCTACCTGCTACATCACCCATAAATTATTGACAGTAGCCTACATTTCATAGGCAGGACCAGATAAAGGTTGGTGAAAGCCCTTATGCAAAAGATTTGGATAGGGCCCCCTCCTCAATAATCAGATCATTGGCTAACAAGATGGGCAAAAATAAGGAATAAATAAGGCTAATTGTCAGCAAATCTCTTCAATATTGACAGGACCCAACACCAATATAATGCATGGGAAGGCAACCTTCTGTACCCTGATGTCTTCTGTTGGAAAGTGCTGGGCAATTGCCGATTTTGTCTATAGTACACTTGTGGTCTTAGTGTTTCAGGAGCTAGTATGACTGTTCTTATGCTGTATTGCATATCACAAAGGCTGTCACAAGAGAGACTTGAAGAAGCACTCCCGCAAATTTTTAGATTCCCTGGCCCATTAGAGAGGCACATTATGTAAATTGTGGTGAAGGTAATCTGTAATTGTGAATTATCCACTCCCTTCTGGTCCTCAGCTGTATCATGTGACCAGCAATAGGACTCTACAACGGACACAGCGTCTCCTGTGGACAGGAAGTCAGTTTCTCCATTCATTACTATCACAGCCTCGATGTGAATCTTATAGGAATGAATGGAGAAACTGACTTCCTGTCCACACATGAGACGCTGTGTCCGTTGTAGAGTCCTATTGCTGGTCACATGACACAGCTGAGGACCAGAAGGGAGTGGATAATTCACAATTACAGCCACCGGTAAGAAGATTACCTCCACCACAATTTACATAATGTGCCTTTCCAACGGGCCAGAGAATATTGTTCTTGGAGTTCTAAAATGTTGTGGGAGTGCTTCTTTAAGGATGACAGAGTATGTAAAAAGATGGACAGCATCCAAAGTCTCAATGTCTTATTTGCATGATGCAAGTCCAATCATGGCTCTGTCCTACTGGCTCCAAACGACCAATGAAACTAAGTAAAGATGAAAGACAGCACTCGCGTCTTAATGAATCAGTTGTGGAAATTTATTCTGGTTGTGCGACGTTTCAACTTTAAAACAGCCTTTTCCCAAAAATACAAACCCAGCGACAATATATACTGGAAGAAGTCAGAGCCCCGGTTAAAGGTCACCCATAATCATATGCCACGTAATAAGAATAAACAGTATAAAATAAACCCATAATGCGTGAAACACTATAACTATAGTGACACAAAAAGAATAGTAATACAATACCTAACTGTTAATGAAATAGTAATACCAAAAAGTCGTGAAACACTTATTTTATTACTATTATTTTCGGGTCACTATGTAATATTTTTATACACATTATGGATATATTTTGAACTGTTTATTCTGATGACATGGCATATGATTATAGGCGACCTTTGATCGTGGCTCCGCCTTTTTCCTGTAGATAATGTCGCTGTGTTTGAAAGGTTGTGGTAAAGCCGAAACATTGCATGTCTGTAATAAAATTCTGCAACTTATTGCATTGTTATATTAGACAGTGCAGTACAGACTTCATGAGAAGGAAGGAAAGTGATACTTATCCAGGTACTGAGCATTTTTTCAAAAACTAGAGCCCCATATGGAGCTATAATGGCTACTAGTGTTGCGTCTACGAAAGGAAAGAGTTAAACTAACAATCTAATATGATTAATAACAGCTGTTCCTGTCTATAGGGTTTAGAATTTAATTTCCAAGATGCACAGCATGGAGGGAACACTGGAAGATTTTTTTGTGACCAAAAAGATTCAAAACTTATATAATACAATGCATAATAATATACATGTGTTTGTTTTACCATCAGCTGTTCCATAGGGATTATCTGGTTTGCTAGAACATTGTTCTCATTCATAGCCACCTGCTCCTGGAGGATAGCAGATTAAAAAAAATAGAAAATAGAGTGTCATTTTATGAATATATAATTGTGTAATATCAGCCGGACCCTAAAAATACTACAACGCATGCCGTATATCAGAATGAGTTATCCCCTACAAGAACTGTATTCACTAAAAACTCGATCGATGAAACACAACCCTATACAAAACTAAGGGGCCTGCGATGCAGTGCGCAATGTGGTTCTGTATTAGGTCTTGTACACACGGTTCAGATTAGATGCATGCATTCTTTTAAGCCAAAACCAGAATTGGATCCAGAAGAGGAGACACTTTAAGTGTTCCGTTTATATATTTCTACTATTAGGCCCTGTTCACACAGAGTTTTTTGACGAGTTTTTTGACGCGGAAACCGCGCCGCAAAACTCCTAAAAAAAAAATGCTTGATTTCAATAGGAGTTGGACGAGTTTTTTTACCGCGCGTAAAAAAAACGTGTCGCGGTAAAAAGAAGCGTCATGACCCATCTTGAGGCGGTTTCCGCCTCCAAAACCCCATTTCAATTAGTCAAAAAGAGGAAAAAAACGCCTCGATGAGTGTTTTGACGAGTTTTTGTCAAACCACTGAGCAAAAACCGTCTGGAGCAGTTTTTGCAGGAGGAATTTTCCTCCTGCAAAAAACTCTGTGTGAACATAGCCTTAAGGTTCGTTCCTGAATTTAGTTTAAAAAAAATACATGCAAAATCTGCATCAAATCTTAACTGTGTAACTGTGCATGAAGCCATAAGCATACCAGGCATTAAAGAGGCTCTGTCACCAGATTTTGCAGCCCCTATCTGCTATTGCAGCAGATAGGCGCTGCAATGTAGATTACAGTAACGTTTTTATTTTTAAAAAACGAGCATTTTTGGCCAAGTTATGGCCATTTTCGTATTTATGCAAATGAGGCTTGCAAAAGTACAACTGGGCGTGTTGAAAAGTAAAAGTACAACTGGGCGTGTATTATGTGCGTACATCGGGGCGTGTTTACTACTATTACTAGCTGGGCGTTGTGTATAGAAGTGTCATCCACTTCTCTTCACAACGCCCAGCTTCTGGCAGTGCAGCACTGTGACGTCACTCACAGGTCCTGCATCGTGTCGGCACCAGAGGCTACACTTGATTCTGCAGCAGCATCAGCATTTGCAGGTAAGTAGCTACATCGACTTACCTGCAAACGCCGATGCTGCTGCAGAATCATCTGTAGCCTCTGGTGCCGACACGATGCAGGACCTGTGAGTGACGTCACAGTGCTGCACTGCCAGAAGCTGGGCGTTGTGAAGAGAAGTGGATGACACTTCTATACACAACGCCCAGCTAGTAAAAGTAGTAAACACGCCCCGATGTACGCACATAATACACGCCCAGTTGTACTTTTACTTTTCAACACGCCCAGTTGTACTTTTGCAAGCCTCATTTGCATAAATAAGAAAATGGTCATAACTTGGCCAAAAATGCTCGTTTTTTTAAAATAAAAACGTTACTGTAATCTACATTGCAGCGCCTATCTGCTGCAATAGCAGATAGGGGTTGCAAAATCTGGTGACAGAGCCTCTTTAAGAATAGTGACATATACAAGACATAGTAGCGCTTAACATAAATAAAACAAATATCTTACTGCACTTTCTGTTGTTCCAAAAATATCTTCAATGGTACAGCCAGAGAATTCCTGAATTACAATGTAAAACATTAGTACGAATAATACTCCAATCTGTAAACATTATTGGAGTGTAAGCTGCTGCTATCGAAAAGTAACAACAATCTTTATTATCATCTTCGGGGCCAAAATGTTTGATAGTGACATGTATGATAGCTGTGAGGTAACGTAAGGAAGAAAAGTGTGTTTATTATGTAATGTGCGCCATATTGATAACTTTGCCAAATTTTTCATTCCTAATTTGAAAAGTGTCATTCTTATGCCATAATTGACAAATGTGCCCTGTAGGCTTTATTCAGACGAACGGGAAATACGTGCGTGCAACGCGCGTGATTTGCACGCACGTTGCACGTACCTATATGTGTCTATGGGGCCGTGCAGACATGTCCGTGATTTTTGCTCAGCGTGAGTCCGCTGAAAAAAAGTCACGACATGTCCGTTCTTTGGGCGTTTTGCACGCATCACGCACCCATTGAAGTCAATGGGTGCGTGAAAACCACGCATGCCGCACGGAAGCACAGAAAAGCATCCAAACGGAGTGTCTTTGAGATGAGCGAACCCGGACAACCGAACCGAACTTCACCGGGTTCGGCCAAACTCGGCAAAAAAAGTTCTGACTTACCGATAACTCCCGGCTTCTTCCTCCAGTCTGACCTCCCGGGATGACAATTCAGTCCAAGTGACAGCTGCAGCCAATCACAGGCCAAGCACAGGCTGCAGCGGTCACATGGACTGCGGCGTCATCCAGGGAGGTGGGGCCAGATGTCAAGAGAGGCGCGTCACCAAGGATGCGTCACCAAGGCAACGGCCGGGAAGTTCTCGGTAAGTACGAACCTCTTTTTTTTTTTAACAGGTTGCAAGATATGGTGATCGGAATTCACTGTCGAGGGTGCTGAAAGAGTTACTGCCGATCAGTTAACTCTTTCAGCACCCTGGACAGTGACTGACGTCGGCTAGAATCATCTCTATGATGGCGGCTGCGCGAAAATCATGCTCATCATACACGGATGACACACGGAGCTGGCAAGTGATTTTTGCGCGCGCAAAACGCCACGTTCGTGTGAATCCAGCCGAACTCTGTTGTCACCGCTATTTGGCAGTTGGAGTATTTCCTATGCCCACTCCAGGTGGCTCATGACAAGCGCTTGGTTATCATGTTGTATGGCTAGCACAGGCTTATACCCTCCAAGTAATCAAATTTTGGTGGTATAGCACTAAATTAGTTTTGTCTATATCGGCAAAAGATACTGTCCCGCTTCCAAGGAAGCATCCATAACCATTAAGACGTATCTGCTTCCCTATCTCCCTAACCTCTTTTCGACATTTGACTTAACTGTACGACATGGCCGGGAAGGGGGAGTAATGGATTGGGATCACTGGCTGAGTCCACTCCATATTTATCGGGTGTCAGCTGTATGTTACATTCGACACTTCACTGAAACGGCCAGGATCAGAGATAACCACGGGGCTGAATAGGAGCTAGTAAAAATGACATTACACATTAATATTGCCATCGATATGAAGGGGCCTTTGCATAGAATGTTGTGTCAGATTTCCAGGGACAGTAATCTCTGAGTAGCGCCAACCGAGCAGCATAAAAAGATATTCTACATTTAGTGAAATGTGAGGTTCTTGCTTACAATGCAGATGTGAGGCCCCATACACATGACCATGCCCGCAATCACGGCCCGCCGACTGCCACCATAATTTTCGGGCCATGCTCCCATACAAAGTATGGGAGGACGGCCCGCAAAATGCAAAAGAACGGACATGTTCCATAATTTGGAATTTCGGAACATTTCTACAGCACAGACACCCATCCGTAGCGCTACGGAAAGGTGTCCACGTTCTATGAAAGTGAATGGGTCCATTTTTGCGGACCGCAATTGCGGTCTGCAAAAACGGATGTTTTTTACGGTCGTGTGCTTGAATGTGTACACTAAGCAGGGTTCCTGCAAAAAGCGGAATAATTTAATTAAGGCCCCATGCACACGAACGTGCTTTTGTGGCCGCAATTCCCCAGAAAATCCACGGGAGAATTGCGGCCCCATTCATTTCTATGGGGCCATGCACACGACCGTAGTTTTTACGGTCCGTGCATGGCCCGGGAGCCCGCACCGCAGAAAGAACGGACCTGTCTTATTACGGCCGTCTTCTGCGGTCCGGGCTCATTGAAAATACGGGCGGCTTGCAGCTAACAGTCCGCTGCTGGTCGACCCGAAAATCGCGGCCGTGCACATGGCTACGGTCGCGTGCATGAGGCCTAAGATTAAGATAACAACAATACTATGGTTTACCTACCTCAAGTTTTTTTATTGCTTTGATGAGTTCTGCTTTGTCCGCATTATCCTATTAAGGAAGTATATGACATTCATTTATTATAATAACTGCCTGAGATTGCTATAAGTGGTCATATTTAATTTATTTTTACCTTAATATTCATATATGTGCAGAGGAATTCTATCACACTAAGAACAGCTTTTTCATTCTCATTCTAAAAAAAAAAGGCAATTTAATATTTTCTTTTTATCATAGTAAACAAAAAAATTACAACAAATTTGCTTACACTATACCAATAAAGGAGAAATATTTATTTAAAACATGCTGTTCAGCTTTAAACACCATTTTGAAGGTTTACATAGAATCAAGCTATATAGAAAGTTGAGTAAAGATGGCCATAGACATAAGATTTCCGTTGGTGAATAGATGCTACTGCACATGGGCCCCCATAGAAGACCTGACTAATCCTTTGTTCCTACAGAAGACAAGCAATGCAAGTTCCCCAATCCTTTCTGAAATGACCAAGCCAAGCCCAATGTGCAAATTAACCCCTTCCCGCCGCAGCCCTTTTTCAGATTTTCATTTTAATTTTTTCCTCCCCACATTCCAAAAGCCATAACTTCTTTATTTTTCCGTCGATATAGTCCTAGGACGGCTTGATTTTTGCGGGACGAGTTGTAGTTTTTTTGTAGCACCATTTATTGTGCCATATAATGTACTAGTAAACGGGAAAAAAATTATTTGTGGGGTAGAAAATGAAAAAAACAGCAATTCCTCCATGTTTTTTTGAACGCCATTTTTACGGAATTCACTGTGCAATTAAAACAACATGTTAACTTTATTCTGTGGGTCAATACGATTACGGCGGTACCAAATATATATAGTTTTTTCTATATTTTACTACTTTTACAAGTAAAAACCTAAGTGTAAAAAAGAAAATGTATTTTGTGTCGCCAAATTCCGAGAGCCATAACTTTTTTATTTTTCCATCAATTAAGTGGTATGAGGGCTTATTTTTTTGCGGGATAAGCAGTCGTTTTTAATAATACAATTTTGGTGTAATAGTTCAGACTTTTATGGACGAGGTGATACCAATTATGTTTATTTTTTTTTTACTATGCTCTAGGGGGAAAATGGGAAAAGGTTTTTTTTTTTAACTTTTAATTTTTTTATTTTTTTTTACATAAAAAAACCTTTATTTAACTAATTTTTACTGTTTTTATTAGTGCTCCTAGGGGACTTCAACCAGCGATCGTTAGATCGCTTGCATGATATACTGCCATACTAATGTATTGCAGTATATCGTAATTCTGACAGGCATCTATTAAGCCCCGCCTGAGGCAGGGCTTAATGGGTGCACAAAGATGGCGGACTTGGGGGCCTTCACTAGGCCCCCAGGTAGCCATGGCAACTCCCCCCCCCGCTATTGCGTTGCGGGGTGCTGCGATGAGCTGTTAGAGGGGGTCTCCCCCCTCTTTCTAATGATTTAAATGCTGTGGTCGGTATTGACCGCAGCATTTAACAAGTTAAACGAGCGGGATCGCTCTCAAGCTCGATGCCGCTCGTTACTCTGAAGTGTCGGCTGTAACAAACAGCCGACATCGGCATCGTATGGAGCAGATTCACTCCGTGAGCCCGCTCCATACTTCCCCTACCTGACTTTGGCGTATGGATACGTCAAATGTTGGGAAGGGGTTAATGGAGAAGTTGAGTAGGATAGTTGTTGACCGAACAAGCACTAGGTCAATAGTTATCTGAAGTCTATTGTCTGCTTTAGACAATTCTTATACACATGTCCTATTAGGGCCAAGGTGGATGTACACTTTTAAGACCCTTTAACTCATGCCAATTATTGGACAATCGAGCTTTCATATGAACGCTCGTTCCCAATCATAGCCTTGTGCAAATAGGGCAACTATCAGCCGATAAACGAGCAAACACTTTTTCTTCGGTAGATCGTATAATTTATGCAACACAAAATATTTTGCCAATCAACGAGCTGTCTAATTGATTGGCAGTCGTTTTTACGGCCAATATTGGCCGGTGTAAAAAGACCCTTGAACCTGTATAATGAAGACATTTTGTAACACACACCAAGTAACTACTTTCCAAACCTTTATTTTATCTACTATAGTTTAGAGAATAAAGATCTCTAATAGTTTTATACTTATTGGAGGACTTTGTCTCCTCAGATGCTGCTGATATATTATGTCATATACCTACCATGGCTTTGTTCAGGCAGCTTGGTTCTGCAACAAAACCTTGTTCATCTTTGCCATCGCTAATGACTTTTGATGTGGCAGGGGCTAGAAAATAGGAAATCGTATCAGTAAGTATTATTATTTTCTGACTGTAACCTTTCTTCATTTTATGATAGTATATGTTTCCATTTTTATTTAATTTTTAGCCTAGGAAGATGAAGAAATTCATTAGAAAGTTATAATTGCTTTTCTCAGTGCAATATCCATTATACAGCCGACTAACCACAAAATTAATAAAGCATTTGAAAAATAAAGAATATTATCATATAGAGAATATAATTGTCTTATCTAAAAGAAAGGTATAATCAGAAAATGAATTTTTTTTTTAAATCAGATTTTTATTATAAACATATTTACTTATAATTTTTTTAGGCGTTAATTTTCATATTTTATGTTATTATCCGCAAAGAAATTTAATATTCCGGTTTTCATAATGGCCATTAGAGCAGTTGCAATAGGCTGACACTTCCTGTTTCCAGCACTTCATTGTCAGCTTTACTGTGTAGACTGGGTTAGGGCAAGCAGGGATTCTAATGACAGCTCTATTGTACTCCTAGAGGCCTAAATAAGGCAAGATAATAATAATAATATTTATTATATACACAGATTAGGCTCTGCATGTATCTCCCCTGTTACTCCACGTTTTTTGGGGGCAACGGGAATGGGTACTGTATTTCATCATTTCCTGGAGAATTTATTAGTCTATGACATTTCACTGTCAATTAACTCTCATTCATTCCAGCTGCCATACAGCACACACAACTTGTTTATATAGTCAATAGAAGAAAATAAGTGTATATCCAGTAAAATAATTAATGAAACGAAAGTTAAATATATGAGACATTCTCTTTAACATGGTGCTTTGAACCTGATATATACACAGTTTGTTTCATACATACATGTACATTAATGGTCATCTATTTAAAAGGCATTTTTACCCATATATTAGAAAATCAGAAGTTAGAGCAGCAGCTAAAGTTTGGTAAGTATGACTTTTCTTAAAAAGATACAGGGGTGTTTCTATTCAGTACTAACTTTTGATTTACTCATATATTGCAATTTTTTAGGTTGAAATGTTTTATGTTTTTTTTAAACGATGCTGGTTGTTACTTAGCATACTACATATTTTAAATAGCAGTACCAGCTAACAATAAATAGCATGCAGCAAAATGTACCTACTGTATATTTTAATGGCTAGGTTCACTCTTACTAACTGCACATCATTTAAAGTGAGTGTCCACCTTCGAACGCCATTTTAATAGGCCCCAAATTCTGTGTTGATTAATTGCATATCATTGTAGCAGACATGCTAATATTCTAAAAAAGGAACTTTTTATTCCTCCATGCTTCCGAAAGGCTCTATGGAGCGGAAACGTTGCATGGGTGAATAAAAAGTTCCTTTTTTGGATGTGCTGGACCATTGGATCGAGTCTTGTAAGACTTGCACCCTGTCATTTTTCGTAAATCCGGTGCTGTGGTTTCTTGACTTTCTTATAATAATATTCTGTCTGCCTACAGTAGTGGGAACTACTGCATAATATTTATACGTTCACCTCAGTAACAAAACAGTATTCAGTAAGTTCCCCCTAGTGGTGGTTGCAGGTAGCCAGAATGTTATCATTTAACTCATGTCTATGCAGGGCATTTGGAACTCTGTATCAGAAAAGTTACATCTGCTATAAAGCTTTTTTATTTTGAATAATAATAATAATAATAATAATAATAATAATAATAATAATAATAATAATAATAATAATAAACACAGACTGTTGGGCCTAAAAATTACATTGAGTTAAAAAGTGGACATTCAGTTTAAAATTCTGTTGCTGGCTTTTTACTGTCTCCTTGGCAACAGTCTACAGAGTGTTATTTTTTATCTTAACAGGTTCCCGACCGCTGGCCGTAAATATACGGCCAGCGGTCAGGGTCTCTAAAGTCCGGCGTATAGTATATATACGGCCGCACTTCAGAGACTGTGCACGCGCGATCGCGTGCACACAGCTCTATGCCCTGGCTGTTGCTAACAGCCATGGGCACTGGGCAGAATGTCAGGGGTCAATCTTTTGGCCCCTGAACATGTGATCGCTGTGACAACCAATCACAGCGATCACATGCATTTCTGCATAGAAAACAGTGTGCACGCGATCGCGTGCACACAGCCCTGTGCCCTCGCTGTTACCAACAGCTCTGGGCACTGGGCAGAGTATCAGGGACCAATCTGATGGTCCCTGAACATGTGGTCGCTGTGACAACCAATCACAGCGATCACATGCATTTCTGCTTATAAAACAGTGTGCACGCGATCGCGTGCACACAGCCCTGTGCCCGCGATCGCGTGCGCACAGCCCTGTGCCCTCGCTGTTACCAACAGCTCTGGGCACTGGGCAGAGTATCAGGGACCAATCTGATGGTCCCTGAACATGTGGTCGCTGTGAAAATCACAGCGACCACATTTGTTTTATTTTGAGTTTTCTGGCAGTAAATCTCCTGCCTCTTTTCTTCTCCTCAAATATTGTTTCAGTTTGAGGAGAAAAAGAGACTCGGGAGAATTGCTGCCAGAAGATTACAGTGAAAAAAAAAAAAACAGTTACACTATAAAACATTCTCTGTATAGATAGATTTCTATCTATCTATACAATCTATCTATCCATCTATCTTTTTTTCTATCTATCTACCTTTCTTTCTTTTATTCTATTAGAATAGGCAGGTAGGGAGTATATAATTATATATATATCCACATATATATAATATATATAGCAATAGCGGTTTATTTTTTTGTTAGCGGTAGTGTAGATATATATAGCAGTTAGGCCCCATGCACACGACAGCAAAAAACCTCCGTTTTTGCGGACCGCAACTGCGGTCCGCAAAAACTGAGCCATTCACTTTCATTGAACGCTGACACCTTTCAGTAGCACTACGGAAGGGTGTCAGTGCCGTGGAAATGTTCCGGGAATTATGGAACATGTCCGTTCTTTCGCATTTTGCGGGCCGTGCTCCCATACTTTGTATGGGAGCACGGCCCGAAAATGCGGCTGTCAGTCAGCGGCCTGCCGTGCCCGCGATCGCGGACAGCAATTGCGGGCACGGTCGTGTGCATGGGGCCTTAGTTTGTGTGTTTTATAAAAAAAATAAAAAAATAAAATTTGTTTAGTTAGTGTTAGTGTTAGTTACGTTATGGCGAGGAAGTTGTTTAGCGCCGAGGAGGCATACGCCATGCTGTGGTCTGAGTCGGAGACCGCATCAGAGATGGCGTCCGAGATGGAACCTGTTTTAGGTAGTGACGATGACAGCGTCACTTCAGGTTCATCTTCAGGGGACGTTGTCCCTGATGCAGTCGAAACTGCAGAACATGAAAGCGCAGGGCCAAGTAGCGCTGTAGCACGGGACAGCCTGGTCCCTCCAGTCCAGGCTCTTGTATGGGCACCTGCCCCATCTTTTGGGCCTAGAATCCACGGATTTACGACCACTCCTGGCATAACCGTGGACAATACAAATTTTGTCCAAATGGATTACTTCCATTTATTTATAACGGACGACATCCTAAATCAGATTGTCCACGAAACAAATTTATATGCCACGCAATATATAAGGCAGAAACCTTCATCCACCCATGCCAGAGATTGGACGCCCACCAATTTGCAGGAATTATAAAAAAATTTGGGGCTCACCCTAAATATGGGTATTGTCAAAAAGCCCTCCATTAGGTCTTACTGGTCAACAAGACCCGCCCAAGCCACCCCAGTATATTCTGCAGTAATGCCCAGGTCTCGTTATGAGACAATAATGAGGTTCCTCCACTTCAATGACAACGCACAGGCCCCCCCCAAGTACCGATGCAAACCGGGATCGGTTGTTCAAAATAAGACCGCTAATAAATTCCCTGAATAATTTATTTCTGCAACTCTACACCCCTGAGCAGAATGTAAGTGTGGACGAGCAGATATTTTGGAAGTGTTATAGAAACTCTGTTGAGTTTTGTAAAACCAGCTTTGAAAAAAAGCGATATGTGAAATAATCTTCTTCTATCCTCCGCCCTCCTACATCTCTATGTGATAAATAAGGCCACATATTTGGTATCCCCGTGCACGGGAGAAGTGGCAGAATGTGAACGGAGATTAATTTTGACCGTGGTCTATACCGTGTGTGAAAAATGCTGGTATAAACTGACGCATTTGCTAAAAAAATGCTAATTTTATTTTGTTCCATCTTATTCAAGAAACTTTCAGAAGAAAACTGGACTGTCTAAAAATATGATAAACCCCTTGAAGAAAACCTTGTGGGGTCTACTTGTGTGAATGAAGTCATTTATGGGGTGATTCTAATGTTTCAGCAGCATTAGGCCCCCCAGAAAACAGTATGCGGCTATAAAGTCAAGTGCAGAATTCCTGGACCGAAAAGGCCAAAAAGCCTCCTTTTATGCCAAGCCCTGGCACATGCCCGCACAGTGAATAAGGCTCACATATTTGGTATCCCCATGCACGGGAGAAGTGGAAGAATGTGAAAGGAGATGAATTTTGGCCATGGTCTATACCGTGTGTGAAAAATACTAGCCTAAACTGACGCATTTGCTAAAAAAGTGCTGATTTTATTTTGTTCCATCTTATTCAAGAAACTTTCAGAAGAAAACTGGACTTGCTAAAAATATGATAAACCCCTTGAAGGAAACCTTGTGGGGTCTACTTGTGTGAACGAAGTCATTTATGGGGTGTTTCTAATCTTTCAGCAGCATTAGGCCCCCCAGAAAACAGTATGCGGCTATAAAATCAAGTGCAGAATTCCTGGACCGAAAAGGCCAAAAAGCCTCTTTTTATGCCAAGCCCTGGCACATGCCCATGAATAAAGCACACATATTTGGTATCCCCATGCACGGGAGAAGAGGAAGAATGTGAAATGCGATGAATTTTGTCCGTGGTCCATTTTGTGTGTGAAAAAGCTAGCATAAACTGACGCATTTGTTAAAAAAAAAAGCTAATTTTATTTTGTTCCATCTTATTCAAGAAACTTTCAGAAGAAAACTGGACTGTCTAAAAATATGATAAACCCCTTGAAGGAAACCTTGTGGGGTCTACTTGTGTGAATGAAGTCATTTATGGGGTGATTCTAATGTTTCAGCAGCATTAGGACCCCCAGAAAACAGTATGCGGCTATAAAATCAAATGCAAAATTCCTGGACCGAAAAGCCTCCTTTTATGCCAAGCCCTGGCACATGCCCGCACAGTGAATAAGGCACACATATTTGGTATCCCCATGCACGGGAGAAGTGGAAGAACGTGAAAGGAGATGAATTTTGGCCGTGGTCTATACCGTGTGTGAAAAATACTAGCCTAAACTGACGCATTTGCTAAAAAAGTGCTGATTTTATTTTGTTCCATCTTATTCAAGAAACTTTCAGAAGAAAACTGGACTTGCTAAAAATATGATAAACCCCTTGAAGGAAACCTTGTGGGGTCTACTTGTGTGAATGAAGTCATTTATGGGGTGTTTCTAATCTTTCAGCAGCATTAGGCCCCCCAGAAAACAGTATGCGGCTCTAAAATCAAATGCAAAATTCCTGGACCGAAAAGGCCAAAAAGCCTCCTTTTATGCCAAGCCCTGGCACATGCCCGCACAGCGAATAAGGCACACATATTTGGTATCCCCATGCACGGGAGAAGTGGAAGAATGTGAAAGGAGATGAATTTTGTCCGTGGACTATACCGTGTGTGAAAAATACTAGCCTAAACTGACGCATTTGCTAAAAAATTGCTAATTTTATTTTGTTCCATCTTATTCAAGAAACTTTCAGAAGAAAACTGGACTTGCTAAAAATATGATAAACCCCTTGAAGGAAACATTGTGGGGTCTACTTGTGTGAATGAAGTCATTTATGGGGTGTTTCTAATCTTTCAGCAGCATTAGGCCCCCCAGAAAACAGTATGCGGCTATAAAATCAAATGCAAAATTCCTGGACCGAAAAGGCCAAAAAGCCTCCTTTTATGCCAAGCCCTGGCACATGCCCGCACAGCGAATAAGGCACACATATTTGGTATCCCCATGCACGGGAGAAGTGGAAGAATGTGAAAGGAGATGAATTTTGTCCGTGGACTATACCGTGTGTGAAAAATACTAGCCTAAACTGACGCATTTGCTAAAAAATTGCTAATTTTATTTTGTTCCATCTTATTCAAGAAACTTTCAGAAGAAAACTGGACTTGCTAAAAATATGATAAACCCCTTGAAGGAAACATTGTGGGGTCTACTTGTGTGAATGAAGTCATTTATGGGGTGTTTCTAATCTTTCAGCAGCATTAGGCCCCCCAGAAAACAGTATGCGGCTATAAAATCAAATGCAAAATTCCTGGACCGAAAAGGCCAAAAAGCCTCCTTTTATGCCAAGCCCTGGCACATGCCCGCACAGCGAATAAGGCACACATATTTGGTATCCCCATGCACGGGAGAAGTGGAAGAATGTGAAAGGAGATGAATTTTGTCCGTGGACTATACCGTGTGTGAAAAATACTAGCCTAAACTGACGCATTTGCTAAAAAATTGCTAATTTTATTTTGTTCCATCTTATTCAAGAAACTTTCAGAAGAAAACTGGACTTGCTAAAAATATGATAAACCCCTTGAAGGAAACATTGTGGGGTCTACTTGTGTGAATGAAGTCATTTATGGGGTGTTTCTAATCTTTCAGCAGCATTAGGCCCCCCAGAAAACAGTATGCGGCTCTAAAATCAAATGCAAAATTCCTGGACCCAAAAGGCCAAAAAGCCTCCTTTTATGCCAAGCCCTGGCACATGCCCGCACAGCGAATAAGGCACACATATTTGGTATCCCCATGCACGGGAGAAGTGGAAGAATGTGAAAGGAGATGAATTTTGTCCGTGGACTATACCGTGTGTGAAAAATACTAGCCTAAACTGACGCATTTGCTAAAAAATTGCTAATTTTATTTTGTTCCATCTTATTCAAGAAACTTTCAGAAGAAAACTGGACTTGCTAAAAATATGATAAACCCCTTGAAGGAAACATTGTGGGGTCTACTTGTGTGAATGAAGTCATTTATGGGGTGTTTCTAATCTTTCAGCAGCATTAGGCCCCCCAGAAAACAGTATGCGGCTATAAAATCAAATGCAAAATTCCTGGACCGAAAAGGCCAAAAAGCCTCCTTTTATGCCAAGCCCTGGCACATGCCCGCACAGTGAATAAGGCTCACATATTTGGTATCCCCATGCACGGGAGAAGTGGAAGAACGTGAAAGGAGATGAATTTTGGCCGTGGTCTATACCGTGTGTGAAAAATACTAGCCTAAACTGACGCATTTGCTAAAAAAGTGCTGATTTTATTTTGTTCCATCTTATTCAAGAAACTTTCAGAAGAAAACTGGACTTGCTAAAAATATGATAAACCCCTTGAAGGAAACCTTGTGGGGTCTACTTGTGTGAATGAAGTCATTTATGGGGTGTTTCTAATGTTTCAGCAGCATTAGGCCCCCCAGAAAACAGTATGCGGCTATAAAATCAAATGCAAAATTCCTGGACCGAAAAGGCCAAAAAGCCTCCTTTTATGCCAAGCCCTGGCACATGCCCGCACAGTGAATAAGGCTCACATATTTGGTATCCCCATGCACGGGAGAAGTGGAAGAACGTGAAAGGAGATGAATTTTGGCCGTGGTCTATACCGTGTGTGAAAAATACTAGCCTAAACTGACGCATTTGCTAAAAAAGTGCTGATTTTATTTTGTTCCATCTTATTCAAGAAACTTTCAGAAGAAAACTGGACTTGCTAAAAATGTGATAAACCCCTTGAAGGAAACCTTGTGGGGTCTACTTGTGTGAATGAAGTAATTTATGGGGTGTTTCCAATGTTTCAGCAGTATTAGGCCCCCCAGAAAACAGTATACGGCTAAAAATCAAATGCAAAATTCCTGGACCGAAAAGGCCAAAAAGCCTCCTTTTATGCCAAGCCCTGGCACATGCCCGCACAGCGAATAAGGCACACATATTTGGTATCCCCATGCACGGGAGAAGTGGAAGAATGTGAAAGGAGATGAATTTTGTCCGTGGTCTATGCCGTGTGTGAAAAATGCTAGCATAAACTGACGCATTTGCTAAACAAGTGCTGATTTTATTTTGTTCCATCTTATTCAAGAAACTTTCAGAAGAAAACTGGACTTGCTAAAAATATGATAAACCCCTTGAAGGAAACCTTGTGGGGTCTACTTGTGTGAATGAAGTCATTTATGGGGTGTTTCTAATGTTTCAGCAGCATTAGGCCCCCCAGAAAACAGTATACGGCTAAAAATCAAATGCAAAATTCCTGGACCGAAAAGGCCAAAAAGCCTCCTTTTATGCCAAGCCCTGGCACATGCCCGCACAGTGAATAAGGCTCACATATTTGGTATCCCCATGCACGGGAGAAGTGGAAGAATGTGAAAGGAGATTAATTTTGGCCGTGGTTCATACCGTGTGTGAAAAATGCTAGCATAAACCGACGCAATTGTTAAATTCTTGAATTTTTTTCCAATTTTGCCCACTTTAGAGAAAAAAAAAAAAATTATATATACTGACAAATGCCACTAAAACAAAGCCCTATCTGTCCTTTAAAAAGAGTGTAAAATTCAAAGATGAACTTTATTCACCTGCTGAGTTATAGTCATCTAAAGAAGCGCATAGCAAAATTGTGAAATTTGCTCTGGTCATTTAGCTGTAAAACAGCCTAGTCCTTAACCGGTTAAAGTCAAGTAAATTCTGATTGGAAGTTTGTAGTCTGTTGCCATGGAGATAGTGAGAAGCAATTGACAGAATTTTAAATAGCAAAGTACTGCAAATCTCAGCTAAACTGAACCTGATAGCATCATATTAACACACTTAAGAATTGGCACTTACCAAAGCAACATACAGCTGCAATCACAAGGAGAGGACCAATGCTCTTCATTTCTGTCCTTCTTGTAAAGTGTATCTACAGTATGAACACTCGCAAATGAGCTGTGTAGAGACAGGGGAGATTGTCAATTTATAAAATTTTTCGTTTATGAGTCCACCCAATACTAACCAAACATATATCATAATGAGGAAGAAAGTGTGAAATCACTGTGAAACATAAGAAGGGTGAAATCTAAAAATGACTTGTCACGCTGTTTTAGGATGATCAAAGGCTGTTTCCTTGATGTTTACAGTTACCCTCATGTGAATCAAATGTTATTTTAAAGTTTAGCTGGCAACAGGTAAAACCAAATATAGAGTAAGCAGTGGTAAGAAATGGTAAATGTCACTGAACTGTAGAACAAATACAACAAAGATCATTCTGTACAATATTACTTATGAATGTCACCTTCTAGATTGTGTCCATTGGTCCTTCTGTATGAGTTTATTCATATACAGTGAGTGGTGCTCTCAAATGGTTCTCCTTGTGTTGTAAGATGTAAGACCAAGAAGCTCTGGTTGGAATTAGAGCAGCCAGTGATGAATATACTTGACCTGCCTAGGTAGAGTCGTGTGTTAACCTTAGACCATACTATCCCCCACCCCCATTTAGTAACGACACATGACACCGAGGTTGGATGTGAAATGGCCACAGCAGCCGTTTATTAATTTCACAGTTTTATAAAAACAATTTAAATCCGAAACATTCGGATAACTAGTTAGGAATCCACCCGAGAATTCCTCCTAATAATTCACATGACCCAACATGGGTCAGAATCATAAATAACAATTAAACGTTAACATTAACCCGAGCAGAGGAAGTCCTTGAAGCCCCTTCAGATGTTCCTTTCAAGAACACACCGAATTAGCCATCTGCAAACCACTAATTACCTCCAGCCGTAAACCAGCTCGGAAGCACCGTTCACCTCTGCAGATGGCTCCAACCACTAGAAGTCCACTTCAAGGGGATAACACCCGATGAAGCCCTCAAGTGATATACCGACCACTAGAAGTCCACTTCAAAGGGATAACACCCGATGAAGCCTTCAAGTGACATACCTTCTACCAGAAGACCACTTCAAAGGGATAACACCCGATGAAGTCTTCAACCATGTACCTTTTTTGGGGGACGCATACCCCCGATGCGACCCCCCCACCATTTTGTACTGACTGGCCTCAAGGACTCCCCCCGCCACCGCGAAACAGGCCTTGACCACCTTAAGCCTGTGAGTTCCTCCACACCACCACCGCCCTTTCTATGCCTTCTGCTATAGCCAAGCTCCAAATATCAATGCCAACCTCGGTCAGATGAACCCCGTCACTTCTCCAGAAATTCCCCAATCCTGACTCCAAATCCCTATGCCTCACGCAAATGCCCCCGTTCTTCGCCACAAAACGGGACACCGCCCGGTTAACTTTTTTCCGAGCCTTATTGACTCTCTCCACCGATCTAGCTAACCGCCAATGCTTCCTTGGGACTATGTCCGACCACACTACCACCAACTTGGGATAAGATACCCACAAACACAACAAATCATGTTTTATATCCCGCACCAACTCACGAAAAGGGCGGACTCCTAAGTCATTCCCACCCACGTGCAACACTAAAACCTCCGGAACCCTATCAAGCCGCACATATGTCTGGAATTCCGCCAACACCCTGTTCCACGACATACCTCTAAACCCCAGCCAATGCACAACCGCATCCTGTCGCGGAATGCGCAACTGGCGACCATCCGGGCGGACGTCCGCCCTCAAAGCCCCCCAGTGCACGTACGAATGACCCATCAACCACACCAGACAAGGAGGCGAATCTGAAACGGAAAACACAGTTAGGCACCACCATAACATTCGCAAGCATAAACAACAAAATTACAACATATGGGGGCGGACATAGGACTTAAACCTTTTAGACTCCCAACGACCAATACGCCTCACCCCCTCATCATCCAACCCCCAGCGCCCTGCTTCCGTTGCTGCGCCAATCCGGAAGGAATGAGATGAATATGAGCCTGCCGCAACCCCCACCGCCGTCAAACATTTTTTAAAAACAGCTCCAAACTGAAACCTGGACAAGAACGACCTGTCCACATGACGTAACAAAGGCAAATCTGGAGACCCCCTGTTTTTTGTAAAACCCCGCATGCACTCTACTGGGCACATGACCGACCCCGGGAGAGCGAACAAAACTATCAGTTTTCCCTTCCCTAATTGGTCAGTTTTTGATCTACGCAACCATACCTCCAGCCGATCTGCAAAAAGGCTCACCTCCCCAGATCTCAGCCCCCCTGCCTGTTTAGTACTTGGCGACACCAACTCACCTATTCTAAATGCTCCGAAGAACGCCAACGAAAAAGCCAACCGAAACAAATCCCTTTCATCTGAAGAACGACATACCGATGCTAATGAACCGCCCAACAAGCCAAGCAAAGCAAACGACACCGGCCTTCTACTATCCGCCTCCAACCTACCTCTGCGCAACCCCTTCAAAGCCTGCGATACCAGAAATTCCTTCGATACATCCCGCAAGCCCCGCAACTTAAGCCCAAACGCCACCGCGGATATGAACCGGTTCACCTTCGCTACTGAAAACCCCACCTCCCAGGCATCCCCTAACCAATACAAAAGTGCCACCAACCTGTCTCTATCCGTATTGACATCACCCAACTCTCTTACCCACTCCTCCCACTGCCTCCAACAAGCAGCATAAGCACTCCACGTCGTGCGCGCCAAAGACCTTTGTAACAGCTGCTCTACGGGACCGATACCAGATCCCATAGATGATCCGGACAAGCCAAACCGAGACGTTCCGCTCCCGGGGCCAATTGCCGAAACCGGTCCCACTGCGAGCGAGAAAGAGCATCAGCAACACAATTCCGTACACCCGGGACATGCACCGCCACCACCCACGCGTTCAACGACAAACACACCAACACTAAATGTCGCAACAATTGAACTACCGGAGGAGAGGACGCCGTGATGTTATTAATGGCAAGCACCACCCCCATGTTGTCGCAGTAAAAACGGACCTTCTTATCCCTGAGCCTGTCCCCCCAAATGGTAGCCGCCACCACGATGGGAAACAGCTCGAGCAGGGCCAGATTCCGCGTCAATCCACTGGACACCCAGCTAGCCGGCCATTGACCTGCGCACCACGGACCTCCCCCGTAAGCTCCAAAGCCACCCGCCCCAGCCGCATCCGTGAAAATATTCAGATCACTCGTATCCTGCGCTGGGGCCATCCATAGCGAGCGACCATTGTACTGGCCCAAGAAGTCATCCCAAACCTGAAGATCAGCTCGGTGCTCCTCCTTGAGCCGCACAAAATGATGCGGCGCCCGCACTCCCGCCGTTGCCGCCGCCAACCTTCTACCAAACACCCTCCCCATCGGCATAATCCGGCATGCGAAATTCAACTTCCCCAGCAGCGACTGAAGCTCCCGCAGCGACATTTTCTTCCTTCTACAAGCCCGTCGCACCTCCAGCCTCAAAGCACCCAACTTATCCGCCGGGAGCCGACACTCCATTGCCACCGAGTCAATTTCGATTCCCAAGAAACAAATCGTCGCTACCGGGCCCTCCGTTTTTTCCGGCGCCAAAGGGATCCCAAAATCCCTCGCCACCTTCTGCAGGGCATGAAGCAAGTTACCGCAAACCGGCGAACCCCCCGGGCCAACGCACAAAAAATCATCTAAGTAATGGATCAACGAATCGACCCCGGATACTCCCCTCGTAACCCACTCCACGAAGCTACTAAACGCCTCGAAGTATGCACAAGAAAGAGAACACCCCATCGGAAGGCACCGATCCACGTAAAAGGCCCCATTCCAAAAACAACCCAACAGCCGTTGGCTTTCTGGATGGACCGGCAACAACCTGAACGCCGCCTCGATGTCGGTTTTTGCTAGCAGCGCCCCCGGACCCGCAGCCCGCACTAACCCCACCGCCTTATCGAATGAGGTATAAACTACGGAACACAACTCGTGATCAATCCCGTCATTTACCGACGAACCTTTGGGATACGATAAATGTTGAATCAAACGAAACTTTCCGGGCTCGCGTTTAGGGACAATACCCAAAGGGGACACAACTAAATCTTTCACCGGCGCCTCCCCAAATGGCCCCGACATGCGCCCCAACGAAACTTCTTTTAACAACTTTTCCGACACGACTTCCGCCTGCAAGTAAGCCGATTTTAAATTTCTCCGCGTAACCGGAACCTCATAAGGAGGCGGAGGAATAACAAAAACCAACACTAAACCCTTCATAAAGCAACTTAGCTGCCGCCCTATCCGGATACTCACTTAGATAAGGGGCCATCCTTTCCACCCTCACCGGCGACACCCCCTTGACCAGCCCCGTGCTGGTTCCCTGACCTCTTTTTTCGCAGACATTTTGCCGCCCCGTGTGATGCACCATTACACTCGGAGCACACGTGCTTGAACTTGCACGTGGCCCCGAACTTGCACTGGCCTTCATTGAATTGCCAGCAAAACCCCGCCTTTCCCCCGCCACTTTGTCCACTCTGACTAGACTGGCCTCCCTGGCCACCGCTCCCGGGAAAGGGCTGCCTAACCGGAGCCGTAACCCGTAACCAGAGAGCAATATCCTTCTGGTCCCACCGAATCGCCGGCCGAACCGCCTTCCGCTGACGGAATTGCTCATCATATCGCAGCCACGCCTGACCCCCATACGCCCTATGAGCCTCCCCAATAGCATCAAAATAACAAAATAACGCCGAACAATTTTCCGGCGCCTTTTCCCCTATCACACTAGCCAATATGGCGAACGCCTGCGACCAATTAACGAACGTCTGCGGGATAAGCCTATACCGCCGCCGTTCCTCCTCGTCCTTTTTACTCTCATCCCGCTTGCTCTTATCCAAATTAAATTTAGCCAGCGGCAAGAGAGAAAAAATTTCAACATATTCATCTTTCCAGATCCGATCACGCACCTCCTGCTTTAAATGCGCCCCCAACGGACCCTCAAAACAAACATACACCTCCCCCCGAGCACGATCATCCATGCGCACTCGATCGCCGTCCTTCTGTGCCTCAGTCTGTACCGACACCGCGACCGCCTCTCTAACCGCCACCACAGGACGCGCCTGCAACGATCCCACGTCCCTGGGGCCTTCCCAAACTACCGCAGGGGACACTTCCGTTACTACCGGCGCCGCGGCCCTATCCAGGCGCCCCACCAGCTCCCGTAAGCAACCCACTAAATCTGCCAAACCCGCTCCGTCGCGTCCGCCCGCGCCACTACCGGCCCCCGATGCTATGCTAGCAGCCCCCCCGCCGACACCCGACATAAAAATCGCTGGATAAGACAATAATGGAGTTATACACTCACCGGGCTGCACAGGCGCTGTGTTCCCGTCAGCCGGACCATCCTGACCTCGACGATACACGTCCAGTTCACCTTCCTCCAATTCTTCTCTCGCCGACGACTGTCCCTCCCAACGACATCTTCGGAAAGGGGATGAGGACGCGCTGACCGATGGGCCGGCAACCTGCCGCCCGACCGCCGGGACCCAGACTTCCGACCGGACCTGTTGCCTCGACGTCGCTGCAGATCTAGTCGCCCGTCTAGACGATCCTGACGAAGCCTGCCCCCTGGCCGGAACATCACCATGCGGGGCGGCCGTACCTTGCTCTCGACATCTTCCATCTGATGGGGGAGGGGTGACAGGGAGCCCAGCCTGCGACTCCCTGCTTACCGCCGGACCCCGTCGCGGCCTGGGATTCCTGCCAGGACGCAGGGCCTGGGAAGGGGCGGTCCTCCCAGCTGCCTGGCCTGCAGCGTCCGGGATCGGGCTCCCTCTGCGACGCCGTGTCCGCGGGACTACCTCCGGACTAAGGCGCTCTGGAGGTCGGGACCGCCGAGAGGGACGGGTCGACACAGCCTGCATCGCCGTCACCCCTGGCACCGCTCTCTGCCTGCCCAGCGCAGGAGCGGTTGTTGCCGACTCCCCCCCCGCCGCCATAGCCATGCTCGTAAGGGGGCCGGGGGAGGGGAGCCTGTCCCTTACAACAGACCCCGAACGCCGTGCCCGGCGTGGCGAAACGGCGTCCGGGATCCGCGTTAATGCAGCCACGGTCTCCTCCAGCCATCCGGGACCGTGGTGCACAGCAGCGGCACGCAGCCGCTCTAAAATCAGGGCCTCTGCCATTACTAAAAAACCGGGCAACGGGGAGCTTTGCTTAGTGTGTGTTACTCCTCCCGCTGCTTCCGGCTCAATGCCGAGAAACAGCGGGAAGCGCAGTAACGGCCCCCCCCGTCCCCCTTAACTCCTCCCCGTCCCTCCTTCAGCTCCTTCAACTTTCCCTCACCTCATAACATTAACCCTTTCCCTACCAGGACGGTCATGTCGGCTTCCCTTAAGCCTGCAGCTGCGTCCAGCCTCTTCTAAACCTGCATACTTTTCAATTGTTTTTCTCCTGCAGACTAAACATCTGAATACTTTAACTTATCCATGTTTTGTTTTAGATACGATATGCTTGAATTCTGCACCTGCACCAAAAAATGTGGAAGTATATTGTGCATAGCAATTTATGGTTTAGGGTATGTTCACACGGCCAAATTTCAGACGTATACGAGGCGTATTTTGCCTCGTTTTACGTCTGGAAATACGTCTCAAATACGTCGGCAAACATCTGCCCATTCATTTGAATGGGTTTGCCGACGTACTGTACAGACGACCTGTTATTTACGCGTCGTCGTTTGACAGCTGTCAAACGACGACGCGTAAAAATACAGCCTCGTCAAAAGAAGTGCAGGACACTTCTTTGGACGTTTTTGGAGCTGTTTTCTCATAGACTCCAATGAAAACAGCTCCAAAAACGGACGTAAAAAACGCCGCGAAAACGGCGTGAAAACGCCGCGAAAAATGCGAGTTGGTAAAAAAACGTCTGAAAAGCAGGGTCTGTTTTCCCTTGAAAACAGATCTGGATTTTCAGACGTTTTTGTTGACTACGTGTGAACATACCCTTATAATGAAGGCTAAAGAGGGACTTAAGCATTGCTACCGATTCTTTAAAAATTATTTTATTTAAAAAGACTCAGGTCCAACTTTGGCAACTTTAAATAACAGATGATTGAAAACCAAACTGCATACGTTTTATGAGAGACTATAGATTGTAGGACCTGATTGTTGGCACAGGCAAAATTTAAATTAAGAGTTTTGCAGAACAGCTGGATCTCCAAAAGTAAAATCATTTTTAATAAAACTATTTACAAAGTTACACTAATCACACTGACTATTCTATTTCTTTTTAAGAAATGCCCTTAAAGTTTCCATAGCCTTTAAAGTACAAAAAGCTATAAATCTAAAATTTTGTTAATTAATTTCATGATATATTTTTAGAAAGGTGAGAGCTCTGTTTTTGTGTTAAAGAGCTTCAAATCCCTTGTATTGATTCTCATATCCATAGAGCTCACTATTTAATTTCTATGGACAGGAATGAAATCACTGGAGACCCTGTGGATCTATTAGGACTGATGTCCAACACTTTCATTTCGTAGGTCTTTATATTTTTTTCTCTGTTACATAACCTGTATGGGTTTTCGCATCCCCCGTTTCAGCATAAGTCCCCTCTAGCATTATTAAAGGTAAACTAGTTTCATCCTTTTATAAAAAACAAACACTCATATTTATAGACGTTAATATGCATAAAACAATTCAGAGAACACATGCACTTTTGATGTGTGGCTTTTACTTAATATGCAAAAAGAAGACTAAGTAGTAGAGATGAGATTTGGTAAACAAAAAGAGATCTTAATAATTTTAAAAAAATATTGACGAAGACTTGGTGGTGGTAATACCGCCTCATTTACATAACTGTATGTAATTATGATGAAAATACAGAGCTAACCATAGTTAGGAAATGCAAATCATTTGGTCTGCATTTAGCTTTGTATTAATGTTAGTATTGTGTATGTACAAAAATCTGCCCTCAGATGTAATGCTCATGAGACATCTTTTATTATGTGCAATCCAAAGACACAGACAAATGTGACATTTTGGTCCCCATAACAGACTTTTCTCAAAGAATTCTGTGTGCAACAACAGAAAATACAACAGTCATAATAATGCATTTTAAAACCATTGTCATAAATGAACACTCTGAAAACACAAAAACAGAATAATCTTCATGCACCTAATGTTCTAGGGGGGTTAAACTTGCACCTGTTGAGAAGCATCTGGGTGTACTTGTACCTAATAGACCAAATAACAGCATGAAATGTCAATTAGTTGCTTCTAAAACAAGCAAAGCATTAGTGCGGCTTCATCTAGAATATTCAGTTTACTTCTGTTAACCAGTTCATAGAAAGGATGCCCTCGAGTTGGAAAAAAACAAAGAAGAACAACTAAACTAATAAGGGACATGGAGAATCTTAGTTAGTATTCAAATTATTGTATTAATGAAAGGAATATTAGTATATAAATGGCCCTTACATAAAAAATATGGTAAAAAGCTGTTACTTGTAAAACCCCTTCAAAAGACATGGGAACACTACCCCTGTCTGGAGAATAAAAGGCTCAATCTCTAGAGGCCTTCTTTACCATAATTCTTTACCAAGATGATCACAAAAGTAACACTAGAAGGCTTCAAAAAAGGCTTAGATGATTCTTAGAACAAAATAATTGTCATGGCCGGAGGCCGTCAGGCTCACTCACCTCCTGACGGCCGCAGCCATGGATCTGTGAGTGCTGGCTCCCTATCTCCTCCTCAGGAGACGCCAGCACTCACTTCCGCTTCTCTCTCCCGGGTCCCGTAGGGAGTTAAAATGACAAATTAGCCCATGAGCACCCTGGACTATAAGAAGGGCCCAGCCCCTTCCTGCCTTGCCTGAGCTTTGTTGTCTTTATCCTAGTTTGTCTCTGCAAATCATCTCCTAGTGTCTTCCTGTTCCCAGTGTTTCTCGTTCCTGTAACTTGTATCCCGTGCTATCCTGGTCAAGTACCGTATTGAGTTGGAGTCGTGCTGTGCTGTGTACCACGCCTGTCCTGTTACACCACTCCTGGTGTCCGCCTGCTCCCAAAGTCCCTTCCGAACCTGCCTCGCTACTGTCTGAAGCTAACACAGGTACACATATACGAACTATAGACTTTGACCTGTGTCCTGTTGGCCAGCTACCATACCGTTAAGGCAGTACGGCCCAGTGGGTCCATGTACCCAACGTGACAATAATATTTGTGCCAATGTTAAATGTTTTAAAAAAGAAAAAATAGGAGGTGCTTAATGGGACGAGTATCAATCTGGGTAACTAATGTGAAGTTGTTTGGCCCTTCACCCAAAATCTCCCAAAATTAACTTGTGTAATACAGACTCAACACTGGAAACCCGTGTTTAGAAGCGGAATATACATTGCTGCTTCTCCAAACAATCTCCACTGTATTGATAGACGGTAATCACATGGATATAATGACAAAAAAAAAACAGAAGAGGAAGCGCTCCTAATATATTGTGGGTTTTACAGGAAGAAACAGACATGTAGCACAGTCTGTCTGAGATTACATGAAGAGACAAAAGAAGTTGAGGAAGCCCACATCCACAGAAGACCTGTGGTTAGTTCTCCAAAATGTTTGGAACACCTGTGTAGTTCCTTGAAAAACTGTGTGCAAGTGTACTGTTAGGAAAACGCCTGTTCCCTTCATGACTACTGTTCTCACTTCCGCTCCGGCCCGCTGTGTCCCGTAGGGTGCGCGCGCACACTCGTGCCCACTCTTAAAGGGCCAGCGCACATGAAAACAATCATCATCATCATCATCAACTCACATGCTTTCCTGGACTATAAGAAGGCACCAGCCCTTCTGATCCTTGCCTGAGTGATGTTAGTATATACCAAGTCTGTCTTGCAAATGGTCCCTTACTGTTTCCCGTTCCAGTTGTTACCCGTGCCCTATTACCTGTTCCTGTATCCTGTGCTGTGTTCTTGTTCCTGTGTCTACTAGTGTTGGAGTCGTGTCCTACTGCACCTGCTGTCGTTTGCCACGTCCAGTGTCTTCTGCCACGTCCAGTGTCTTCTGCCATGTCCAGTGTCTTCTGCCACGTCCAGTGTCTTATGCCCCGTCCAGTGTCTTCTGCCACATCTTGTACTGTCCGCCACGTCTGGCGCAACCTGCTGCACCGGCCTCCATCCATCCATGCTGAAGCCACATCCACTGTTTGGACTAGTTCAGGTACCCGAGTGTTACGAACTGCTATAGACTTTTGTATAGACTGAGATCTAGTCAGCTGCCTCTCCGCTACGGCGGAGCGGCCTAGTGGTTCCACATACCCTGTGACCACGAAAGTAGTATAGAAGAAAAACCTAAGCACTTTATAGAAATGATGGACGTAGAAATAGATTTTCTCAAATCATTGTTTTTTTTATTCAAAGTAATTCAACTTTTTGTTATGTTGTTTTTTGTCTTTTTGTCAAGCGATTTTCAAAAGACGTTTCGGCCCATCCCAGGCCTTTTTCACAATTGCTGTTTTTTAATACAGAAAAATAAATATAACATGAGTATAACATAAATAACATGATCACTTGTTTCTATATCGACATAATATAATTAATTACAACATTATTATATATAAAGACATCATGCAAAAAATTACTATAATAGAGATTATTTTCATAATAAATATTTTCAATGACAAATGCAGAGAACATGAGTCTGTCTGCTTTCCATATTTATAACGGATGTCATCAGGGGCGTAACTAGGAAAGACTGGGCCCCATAGCAAACTTTTGACTGGGGCCCCCCTCTGCTGGGTATCACACACCCCCCCCTTGTAGATAGTGCCTCCCTATAGATTCCACCACACAGCGCCCCCCTATAGATAGCACCATACACAGCCCCCTGTAGATAACGCCATACAGCCTCCCTGTAGATAATGCCATACAGTCCCCCCTGTAGATAACGCCATACAGACCCCCTCTGTAGATAACGCCATACAGACCCCCTCTGTAGATAACGCCATACAGCCACCTCTGTATATAACACCATACAGACCCCCTCTGTAGATAACGCCATATAGCCCCCCCCCCCCCAAAAAAAAAACGGCCTATAGTTTGTCCTACAAAAGACATGCATCCCCTATCCACAGGATAGGGGATACATGTGTGATCGCTGGCAGCGATAAGGAGAATGGGGGACCGAAAGTCCCCCCGAAGTTCTCCATGACTAACCTCGGACTTCCGGCGTCTGCGCAGTTCAATAAAAATGAAAGGAGCGCTGGTCACGCATGCACACAAGCGCGACTGGTGAGCAAGTCATTTCCATGGAGCTGTCGACACAGACCCCGGAAGTCCGAGGTTTGTCATGGAGAACTTAGGGGGACTTTCGGTCCCCCGTTCTCCTCATCGCTGGGCGTCCCAGTGATCCCACATGTATCCCCTATCCTGTGGATAGGGGATGCATGTCTTTTGTAGGAACAACCCCTTCAGTGGCGTCGCGCTGTAGCAGCCATAGCGGCTGCTAGCGGAGCCTGCGGCCATGGGAGGGGGCCGAGCCGGCGGGTGGCACGGGCCCCCTCATGCTGCAGGCCCCGTAGAAGTCGCTACGGCTGCTATAGCGGTAGTTACGCCACTGTGTATAGGTTTGTACGGCGTAAAACTACAGCTCCCAGCATGGCCGGAACAATGGTAAGGATATGCTGGGAGATGCGGTTTCACAAAAAAAAATCATACCACCATCATCTCGCTGCAGATCATACAGTGACTACAATACTGATTAGAGGCAGAATAAACATTTACATTAAGTGACTCACCGGTGACGTCTCAGATTCTAGTTCTTTTCTTCTCCCTCCGGTTCAGACATCTATGATAAATTTCTCACGGCCATGACCCATTTCTGCAGTTTTCCGTTTAGATGTCTTCAGCTTCTCATTTTTAAAACATTTCTGCACCTATAAACAAAGTTAAAATTCTCAACACATCTAAATATAACTGTCACACACACACACACACACACACACACACACACACACACACACACACCGTGCCCCATGTAGATAGTGCCCCCTGTAGATAGTGACCTACATAGAAGCCCCTGTAGATAGTGCCCACATATGGACTCCAGAGCTGCAAGGCAATAGTGCTAACCACTGAGCCACCGTGATGCCCTACATTTAGCTTCCCCTATAGTTAGTGCTCCACGTATAGCCCGCCTCTGTAGATAGTGTCTCACATATAGCTCCCCCTGTATATAGTGTCCCACATATAGCCCACTCCTGTAGACTGTGCACTACATATAGCCACCCTGTTGCTAGTGCCCCACAGGTAACCCACCCCTGTATATAGTGTCCCACACATAGCCCACCCCTATAGAAAGTACCCTAAAAAATAGCTCCCCTATAGATAGTGCTCTACATATAGCCCACCCCTGTATAGTGTCTCACATATACTGCCCCACATATAGACCCCCCTGTAGATAGTGGCCCACATCCCCACATACAGACCTCCCCTGTAGCTAGTGCCCCACATATAGACCCCCCTGTATATAGTGGCCCACATATAGACCCCCCTGTATATAGTGGCCCACATATAGACCCCCCTGTATATAATGGCCCACATATAGAGCCCCCTGTATATAGTTGCCCACACCCCCACATATAGACCCCCTGTATATAATGGCCCACATATAGAGCCCCCTGTATATACTGGCCCACACCCCCACATATAGACCCCCCTGTAGCTACTGCCCCACATATAGACCCCCCTGTAGCTACTGCCCCACATATAGACCCCCGTATATATAATAGCCCACATAAAGACGACCCCCCCCCTGTAGATAGACCCCCCCACTATAGATAATGCCATTCACATTTTTATGAGGAAAAAAATATATAAACTTGACATACTCACATGATCCCGTTCCCACGCTGTTCACTGGCGACGCAGACATGCTCTCTTCTGAGCATGTCTGCAGGAGCTGAACGAGCGTCCTCCAATGACGCTGATTGGCGGGGCAGAATGACTTGCCCCACCAATCAGCACCTTCCAAGCATGGAAGCGGCGCGATGATGTCATCGCGCCGCTAGCCAATCAGTGTCATTGTAAGGCACTGGATGGTCAGGCACGGAACATACCCGGCCATTCAGTGCTAATACATGTATTTGGCTGCCGCTAGCACTGGGGCCCCCTCCGGTGCTAGCGTCACCTACAGGCATGAGAGGGCCTGTGTAAGGCTCGGCGTCGCGGGCCCCACAGTAGCGGCGCTACCGCTGTAGCAGCCATAACGGCTGCTAGCGGCGCCACCGGGCATTTGGGTGGGCGTGTCGGCTGGCGGCACGGGCCCCCTCAAGCCCCGGGCCCCGTAGCGGCCGCTACGGCTGCTACCGCGGTAGTTACGCCACTGGATGTCATCATGAGTTATGAGCATTGGTGGAATTCAGAGAAGGAGAAACTCCAATCAATAGAAAAAAGGTAACAGCACCATTAATATTCGTGTATATGATCAAGAATTACATATGTCCTAGGAATAAATAAAAATAAAAAAATATAAAAATAAATATATATATATATATATATATATATATATATAAAAAATAAAACGTTTATGACATATCAAGAGAGCAATCCACAAGGTAAGTATATGGGCAACGTTTTACAATACATGTGAATCCAGGTAATATGTATATGTACATAAAAGTGTGCGTACAGGTAAGTTGTGTAATACATAGTTAGAGGGAAGAGGGGTATTGTAAAAACACCCCTCAAGACCATACCATAAAATACCGGCAGTGAATGTATTTAGGAAAGGAATAAGAGTAATCTGGGAATTAAAGTTGTTATTACCTGTATAAGAGAAGGATGTCTATGTCCTGTTATGGCGTCTGCCAGAAGCTCCAAAGTGAATGTGTAGCTGGATACACACTGCTGTATCTTATACAGGGCAATTAATTGGGCTCATTAGAAACAGCTAGTTAACCTAATAGTCGTGTGCAGGGCAGAGAAAGAGAAGGTGTGTTAGTGCGCTTGTAGGTGATTAAATCCAATTAGTGGCGGTGTCTAGCAACAATATGGAGATGGAAAAAGGAGAGGAAAGCAGGAAATGACTAGAAAAGTGCAAATGAACGTATAACGTAAAAGAAGGGAGGATGGAAGGGGGAAGGGGGAAGGGAGGAGGGGAAGGAGGGAGGAGGTTAGGGGGAGAAGGAAGTAGTATAGGGTGTGAGGTAGATGCTATAGAGTGAACCGGTTTTATGGTACCTGTATCGGGTCGCACAATGGATCTCACATTCCTAGCGTGCCTAGAGAAAATAAACAAATTACATAATTAATAAAGGTAAAAGATGGATAATAAAATGAGGACAACAGATCATACTCCCTATTGAGTCCCTTAGGTGTCAATGTCTCTAATGTGTGTATCCAAAAAGATTCCCTTTATTTTAGTAAATGTATATGGTTACCTCCTCTCCTGGGTCTTGGTACCTGTTCAATTATTTGAAATCTAAACTGAGATAAGTGGTGATTCATTTTTGTAAAGTGGTCTGGTAGTGGTAGCCATGGTTTTTTTTTTACATCTAATTGAAGATTTGTGGCTGGACAGTCGATCTCTAATGTATTGGGTTGTTTCCCCTACATAAGCTAAACCGCATGGACACTTTACTAAATAAATCACAAAGTTGGAATCACACATGTGGTACCCCCTTACTGGGAAGGTTCTGTTGTTATGTGGATGTTGAATGTGTTCATTTTCGAATATTGACATATAAGCATTAGCATATGGTGGTGCAACATTAGACTCCATAGCGGTACCACATGTTTGCTGGTAAAAACCCGTCTCCAAATAAAAATACCCCCTTTTCATGTAGAATTAAGTTAAGTAATTCCAAGCAAAATTCTATAGATTCTGTTTTCATATTGGTAGACTCGAGAAGTTGTGTGGTGGCCTGTATACCTTTTCAGTGATGTATGGAGGTGTATAAACTATTCACATCAAACGTCGCTAAAATGCAAACTGGGTTAATTTGGGATAGTTCTTTGATTTATGGATTTATGGATTTTGGGTAGAATGTAAAAAAACTGAATAACCGGATGTAGATTTTGTAGGAATTTTACAGTTTTATCATCGATGGTTCCTAGACTATGGTGATGTTCCAGGATTATGGAAATTTTTTCACGAATCATCATATTTGGGTCAGTAGGAATTTTTCGATAGGTACAATGGTCAGATAGTTGTCTCTCTACCTCCTTCATGTAATCTCTTTTATCCCAAACTACTATAGTGCCCCCTTTGTCTGCTGGTTTGATTACGATTTCTCTATTATTACTCAAGGAATTTAAAGCTTTAGATTCCTCTCCTGTTAGATTGTTGTGATGTGGGAATGAACCTAGTCTGTATTTGTGTAGTTTGGCCTGAGTATCTCTTTCTATTAGTTTTATTACCGCTTCAGTAGCATGGCATATCTTTGGTGGCATAAAATTGCTTGGATTTCGTAGACCTAATTGTGTAATTGATAATTGTGTGTGTGGTTGACTCCCTATAGTAGAATTAGCACTAGCATTTTTTACTTATATGTTAATCTCTGAAAAATAGTGCACTTAATAATTTACATATTTTATTAAACATGCCCCATTGCGCAGATACAATCATCAGTCACGTGGCACAGGAAGTTCTGTAGTTTCTTCTTGGGCTGTGACGCATCGACACAGCACTGTGTATTTGAGGGCTGCCTTCCCCTCTTGTTGGTGTCGGCTTGTCACCGATCATGTGACTGCAAGGCACTAAACAGAGTAAGATTTCCAACCCCTTGCGGTCATGTGATGATGTCCCTACACTAACTGGTGGGGGAGGCTTAGCTGTATAACCAAGTACAGCTTGCTGTCAGGTCTGCTTGCCCAATCTCTACGTTCCCTAGCAGCGCATGCGCGGTCTGAAAGGTAAAGAAAGAAACGGTCCAGTAGAAAATGGAGGATGCCAAGACTTGTAGTCTTTCAGTGTGCGATTAAATACTCAGTCCCGCCTCATAGAAGGAAGTTGAGCAGCTGTGTGGGCACCCAAAAGAGGTTAGGTAAGAAATTAAATTGTCACCATTTTTTAATTTAAAAGCAATGAAACAAAGTATAATGCAGTTTCATTGCGTTTTAGAGAGTCATTTTTATATTTATTTTTTTTTAAACTCGCCGGATAACCCCTTTAATATATACCTCCAATATGAATGCTGGATAGGGATACAACATAATTGGGAAAGATGGTTGTCAGATTATTTGCAGATTGGGAGTTTTAGTCCTTTGGAATGGGAGTAATGGTATATGTGATAAGATTAATGAAGCTTGCCCTGCTTGATTTTTTTCTTCTTTCTTGTCTTTTCTTTTCTTTCTTTACATTATCTAAACAAGTCCCCTTACCTTCCTGATAAAAATGGGAAGGGGACGAAGATATTATATTTTGTACTTAAATATATTTGTGTGTGTATATGTATAAATTTAAAATAAAATGTAAAAAGAGAAAAAAAATAAAATAAGGAATAGCCCTAGGATTTATTGAAGCCTGTACGTTTAAATCTCTAGGAAAGACATGTAATGACAGTGCATTCAGCGCTGCTGCACTGGTCAAGTGACGGAGTGGTTACATAATAGAAGTGAAAGGGGTCTATAGAAACTAGTGTTGAAATAAATACCTAGTAGTTACAAGATGTCAAACGTTAAATGTGCATATCAGGTAGTAATGTGTTTACAGCGTCAAATTTAAGACATGTAACTGGGCTATATAAGTTAAATGGTCATTAACTTTTCAACAAACTTTGCATAAATATATAGTACAGGTGAACATAAGAAACTTTGTAATATATCTTATTAGAAAAAAAACGCTTCTTTCTCCATTCGTTAGGCCACTCCTCCTAACTGTTCACTCACTGCGAATTTACTCCTTTTTCCATCTCAAAACAAGACGAACTATTAGCTCACTGAAATTAAGGTTGCAGCTGCCTATAGAAGTCTGTGGAGAGGGGGAGGAGGGAGCAGAGTGAGAGAGAGGCAGAGACACACAGAGATGCAGCAGCAGTTTCAAGTAAGTGTTATATCTAACCCAAGTGCTGGATTCACAGCTACACTGCTCATTACTGCTATAGAACCTATTTGTACATATAGGGAAAAGTCATGCCATATATAGTAGAACAGATATAAAGTAGAATATAAGGACATAACAAAAACTAACACCAAGTGTTACTTGGTGCATAGACACAAAACAACACGGCCTACAAATATGGGGTCAATTACTGCATAGTGATCATTGAATGATGCAAAAAATACTTTATTGATGTCACGATCTAGGGGTATGTGGACCCACTAGGCATCTCTGCTATAGCAGAGGGGCAGCTGGCCAAACAACAGTCCATATGGTCTATGCAAAGTCCTTAGCACGAGAGTACCTGTAAGAGTCCAGACAGTAGCAGAGGCTTTGGCACAGGTGGAACTTGACGTGGCAGATGACGCCAGACATGGCGGATGATACCAGACGTGCTAAAAGGCACCAGGTGTGGCAGATGACACCAGGCATAGCAGATGACAGCAGACGTGGCAGATGACAGCAGATGTGGCAGATGACAGCAGGCGTCGCAGATGACACCAGGTGTGGCAGATGACAGCAAACGTGGCAGATGATACACATGACTTCAACTAAAGGCTTATGTACAGGAGACAATACAGCAACAGGATACAGGAACACTAGGAGAAGGATACAACTAAGGGACCATTTGCAATACGAACATGTGTAGACAACACCGCTCAGGCAAGGAGTGGAAGGGCAGAGCCCTTTTATAGTCCAGGGTGATCTGGGGATTGGGTAGGGGACAATTAGTCGGCACGCTGGCTCTTTAAGGCCGAGGACAAGCGCGCACCCTACAACACAGTCCAGGACAGGATGGCGATGTGGGCTGGCGTCTCCGAGGAGGGAGACTCTGGCAGGAGGCTGGAAGCCTGCGGTCGCGGACCTTCGATGGGGGTGAGCGGCGGCGTCCGCAGCCATAACAGTACCCTCCCTTACGCCCCCTCTTCTTGGGTCCAGAGCGTAAGAGGAATTTCTTAATGAGGGTAAGGGCATTAAGATTCTCTTCTGGCTCCCATGATCTCACCTCAGGACCAAACCATTTCCAGTTCACTAAATAGAGTCCTTACCCCTACTCTCTTGTAGTCCAGCATATCCTTTACCTCGATCACATCAGAATAACCGCTGGGGGGGGGGCGGATCTTGCTGCGCTGAGCGATGGTAGTGTGATCCCGGAGCTCTACCTCACTCTCGTCGAAACCAGCGGATAACACCGACAATTTGCCGTCAAATATGGGGAAAACAGGGAAGGACAAGACCAAGGACACTTTGGGGACCCCGAGACCTCCTAAATCATTGCCGGAGATGGAGAAATTCTTTAAGAAAAGAGGGGCTTCTCCGGGGAGGAGATCCAAGATGGCGCCGGACAGAGCACACGAGGATCAAGGAGCAGAGGACTCAGACAGCTCGTATGCTCCGTCGGAGTGTGCAGGAGAAGCGGATGCCGATCCTATCTCAAAGGCTTATCTGAGGGAGACCCTGATGCAGGCTCTCACACCAGTGGTGAGTGAACTCAGAGAAATAAAAACGGATTTGCAACACATAGGTCACAGGGTCCTGGCGTTGGAGGAGTCACAGGCAGCAGTTATGGATCAACAGGCTACTCTGCATACGACCGCAAAAGAGCATACTAACCACCTGAATGCCTTATACTTACATATGGAGGACCAGGAAAATCGTAGTAGAAGGAAGAATATCAGGCTACGGGGTCTTCCGGAATCTGTTGCTTTTGATTCCTTGGCAGGTACTGTGACGCAGATTTTCTCCTCCTTGATAGGGGCTGACCGGATGGCTTCATTGGTGATAGAGAGAGTTCACAGGGCGCTGAGGCCTAAACCTGCAGCTACGGAGCCTCCTAGAGATGTAATTTGCGGTATTCTCAGTTATGTACATACGGCAGCCATTTTAAAGGCCGCGAGGGACAATCCGGAGATAAATTTTGAAGGAACTAAACTTGCGGTGTATCAGGATCTTGCAGCTAGCACGCTGGCAAAACGTCGCATCTTGAGGCCTGTTACAGAGGCGCTGAGGGCTAATAAGCTACCAATTAGATGGCTTTTTCCGTTTGGCCTGGCGACAATGAGAGCAGGGAGACAGATAACTATCCGTACGCCGGAAGATTTGGAGCGAGCTTGGAAGCCGCTAGATTTGGATCCGATTGATGTCCCCTCTTGGATGCCAGTGGCAATGGATCTCTCAAGGCCCCGAATGAGCCGCCCATGGCAAACGGTGGGGTATTCCAAGTCGCCTCAACAGAAGACCCGTCTGCCGGTTGTAGATAATCCATGAAGGTTCGATGGACCTGTATGATGGCGGATGACCAGAGCAAATCTGGAACGGCAGTCGGTAGATAGTATTATCTAGGATTATCTTTTGATTTGGACTGCTGTCACAAGAAGGACTATCTGCTGGATCAGAAGGTCGTGCTTGTTTGTATGTGAGGATGCCACACGGCAAATGCCTAGTTTCTTTTGTTGCTTTGTTCTTTCTCATTTTCTTTAGCCCCTGTATCCCCCCCCTCTCCCCTTCTTCCTCCCATCCCCCTTTTCCCCCCCTTTTTCCTCCCATCCCCCTTTTCCCCCCCTTCCCCCCCTTTCCTTCCTCCCACCCCCCCTTATTTCCTTGCCCCCCCCCCCACCTGCCCTCCCCCCTTTACCTTCCTTCTCTACTTCTCCCCCTTTCAGATATGATTTCTTACGTTACAGGTGTGGGTTGGCCTCACTACACTAATACCTTGTACATTTTGCATGACCTGATAGTTCTATTTTCAAAGTGGTGTTTAACTGTAATAACTTTTATTAAGCACTTTAAGTTTCGACGAAGTGTTTACTGTCTCATGGTGGGCTTTGTTTATCCCCCCCCCCCCCCGTGGACAGGGGTCAGTTTTGAGGCCTTTGTCTAGGGTCTTTGTTTCTCCTTATTCCGGGATAATAGGGAGGATCGTATGTAATTTCTTATGGTCTTATGTGTTTTTGTATGTCTTTTTATTTTCTTGTTTTTGTGTATGTTCATATTTGGAAGGTATCTCCTTTTTCCGTATTGGACGGCTGGGGCTGGGTGTCTCTCGGATGAAGCTCCACGGCTTGGGGTCTATTGAGCTGGTATCTGGTCAAATATATAAATGGGCAGGTTGAAATTTTGCTCCTTTAATGTGAAGGGGCTGGGATCTCCTCAGAAGAGATCTAGGGTCTTTGGCTCTTTACGTTTACAGGCCCCTGAAATTTTATTCCTACAAGAGACACACTTCCGACCAGCACATATCCCTACGCTACCTGTACATACATATTCACAGTGGTTTCACAGTACCTATTCCTCTAAGTCACGGGGAGTATCTATAGCTATTCATAAGAATGTCCCTTTTCAGGTGGAGACATCTAAAATGGACGAAGGAGGGAGATATCTTTTCTTAAAGGGCCAGATGTTTGGAATTAAGTTTACGTTCGCTAATTTGTATGCTCCCAATGTTGGGCAATATAGATGGTTGCGATCTACTTTAGTGTCCCTTAAGGCCTTTACAGAGGGTCATATTATTTTGGGTGGAGACTTCAACGTTTCCCTAGATCTGCCAATGGATTCCACCTCGTTAGTGCAGGCGGTGACACCTCTGATGCTCCGCAAACTTAAATTGCTCATGTCTAGATTGGGCATGGTTGATGCTTGGCGGGTGGGGAATCCCTCGGTTAAGGATTTTACATTCTATTCTGCTCCTCATGGTACATATCATAGAATAGACTATTTTTTCCTTCCCTTGTCTCTGTTACCGAACCTGCGGCACGCCGAGATTGGAAGTCTCACAGTCTCTGATCATGCGCCAGTTAGTATTGTTTTGGAGTTGGGATGTGTTCCTCAAAGGGAATGGCTCTGGAGACTCAATGACAAGATCATAGCTCAGGACGATAATAGTGCATCTTTGGCCTCTAAATTGGAGGAATTTTTCCAATTCAATGATTCTCCACTGGTATCCAGACCCATTTTATGGGAGACACATAAAGCGTATATGAGGGGGGAGCTTATTGCGCTAGCCTCTTATCTTAAGAAACAACGGTCTAAACGGATTCTTAGCTTAGTGTCACGGATATCTGAAACTGAGAGATTGCATAAACAGGGAGATCCCCTTGTAGATTATAAAGGGCTGTCTTCATTACGTCAGGAACTTAGAGACCTACTAAATTATAATGCCGCTAAGGCGTATAGAGTGGCCTGTGGTCAGACATACATGCATGGAGATAGGGGATCTAAGTTGATGACTAGGCTAATCAAACAAAGGCAAGCTAAAGTGTTTATAGAAGCTGTTAAAACTGAACGAGGGGACAGAGTAACCTCAACGCCACATATTGCTAAGGCCTTTCAGACATTCTATTCAAAATTATATAATTTATCTGCTTCCGCCGAGGGGGCCCTTCATCCTATTTTAGATAAACAGGAGCGCATTACTGCCTTCTTGTCGGACATAGTGGCTCCTCATCTCACTCAAACTCAGTGTGAGACGTTGTTGGCACCTGTCACGAAGGAGGAGGTGGAGAAGACCTTAGATTCTATCCCTTCGGGGAAGAGCCCGGGCCCGGATGGGTTGCCTATCTCCTTTTATAAAAAATTTAGGAGTCAATTAGTACCAAAATTTACAGAAGTCTGTAACTCCTTGTTGTGTGGATCCTCTCTCCCTGCACAATCTTTAGAAGCTTTTGTTACTATTCTTCCCAAGGAGGGGAAGGATCCTGAGCAGTGCGGAAGCTATAGACCCATCTCGTTATTGAATTGTGACGTTAAGTGGTGGGCAAAAATTTTAGCGACACGCATGCAACCGCTTTTACCCTTAATTATAGGAGAAGAACAGGTGGGATTTGTGAAGGGGAGAGAGGGCAAACACAATGTGAGTAGAGTTGTGCATGCTATTCTGCAGGTGCGTAAGTCCGGAGGTTCTATGGTTTTGTTGGGCACTGACGCCGAAAAGGCTTTTGACCGGGTCTGCTGGGAGTACATGAGGAGGGCGCTATTGAAGTTTAATTTCCCAATCACATTTATAGATGCTATATTCTCACTATATAAAGGGCCCTCTGCTAGAATCCAGGTTAATGGATCCCTATCCACCCCCTTTCCCATCTCGAATGGAACTAGGCAGGGATGTCCCTTGTCTCCGTCCCTGTTTGTTATAATGATGGAGCCCCTGCTACTAAAATTTCGTCAGAATGAGGGAATCCAGGGTCTTAAGCTCGGGGGACGCATACATAAGACAGCGGCCTTTGCAGATGACCTGTTGCTCTTGGTTACGAACCCACTTATGGCACTCCCGCGGGTTTTAGATGTTTTCACTCAATTTGGGGATATATCTAATTTTAAAATCAACTATGGGAAATCTGAGGCCATGGGTATATCAATGCCACATGACAAGTTAGAACACTTAAAATCCATTTCCACGTTTAAATGGCAAGACTCGGCCATCCAATATTTGGGCATTAAAATCCCGGCGGATCCTAAACATATCTTTTCCATGAATTTCGCGCCTCTTGTCCCGAAAATCCAAAAATTTTTAACCAAAATCGACATTCCCTTCCTCTCTTGGATGGGAAGGAAAAATTTATTAGCTACCTATGTGCTCCCACAGATCTTGTATCCATTGCAGAATATTCCCATAGACCTTCCGGCTAGCTATTTTAATAGATTCAAGAGACTATTTACTAGTTTTCTTTGGAGAGGAAAGCGTCCCAGATTGGCTCATAGGTTACTTATTCTAAAAAAGAGACAGGGGGGATTATCAGTACCGGATATAGGGTTGTATTATACAGCGATCCAACTTCTCCGCTGGTCACAGCTGGCTAATGATTCTCTCAAACATGGGTATCTGGATCTGGAAAGAAGGGTCCTCTCGGATGAGTACTTGCATTTACTCTGGATTAAAGCACCGTTACCCCCAAAAACTATTTTAGTCAGTGACATGACGAGGGGTATGCTCAAAGTTTGTCAAAAGTCTACAGTATTGAATATGGCTAAGGGGGACCTCTCTCCAATAGCTCCATTAGGGACTCTACCTTATTTCAAGGAAAAGGACACATCCTTAGGGGTGATACTATGGCCTTTACTGGGTTCACTTCGGGTCAGGGAGGTCACTGCTGGGAGGGTAGTTCCGGATTTACAGGTGCTAATAGGTAGGGTAAGGGAATCTGGAGAGGCTCCATGTGCTTCGCCCGCGACATTCCTTCATCAGAGGGGCTTTGAATTGGCGTGCTGCAGGTTCTTGTTTGGGGCCCCTGCCCCATATCCAGATCCTACCTGGATGGAGAACTACACTCTTATGCCTCAGTCCCCGATCAGGGCTCTGTCAAAGATTTACACCAACCTTTTGTTAGACTTAGCCCCAACCAAACCCTGTTTCTTATTGGCCTGGGAGAAGGAGTTAGATATTATCCTTACACAAAGGGAAGTGTCCTATATTCTGACTAGATCCCATGGGTTCTCGTGTTGTGTGAGGCACCAGGAGAATTCCTACAAATTGCTGACCCGCTGGTATAGAACCCCTGCTTACTTATATCAGATTAGGCTTATTGCATCGGATGTTTGTTGGAGATGTGGCATATCTCCTGGGACCTTATCACATATATGGTGGTTTTGCCCTAAAATTAAACCCTTCTGGGCTCAAGTAGAGAGAGCTATTAATGATATAGTGGGAGGCTCTGTGGAGTTGACGCCCACGCTGATACTTTTATGGCTTCCATCTGGAGACTTCACCCCTGTACGCAGAGACTTAGCTACTCTAATGATCTCAGCGGCTAAACTGCTGATACCGCAGAAATGGAGAAGTGAGAACCCCCCATCGATAGATATGTGGTGGGCCAAAGTACATCAATTACACTCAATGGAAGAGTTGGTGGGCTGGCATTCTTTCTCTAGGGCTCTGTTTTTGAAGGTTTGGAAGCCATGGAGGGAGTATCATAAGAAAGGAGGTACAGGAGGGTGAGGGGGATGGGTGAGATAAAGAGATAAAGAGACAAAAGGTAGCGGGTACGTAATGAATGAAGGGGGGAGGAAGATGCGGAGTAAGCGTTCTTGGAAGGTCAACATGTGAGGGGAAACGCGGTCTATTGTCCTCTTTACCTGGCGTAGGGGTACTGGATAGGTGTCAGACCCTGCGGGGGTTGCTAACTAGGAGAGGATGGCGTCCGGGAGACAACCAGCCCTATGGATATAGGGATATGAAAGTATTAGCGAGCTCTGAGATTCGATGGATCTTATAATGTATGCAGAAGACCTAATGAGCTGGAGATATGGGTTATTACCTTATGATGAGCAATTTTCTTTTTGTTTTGAATGTATTGTATTGTATTTTATTTTATTGTCAGTTATGGTATTGTATGTTATTTTCTTTTCTTTATGTATATCTTGATATGAATCCAAGAGGAAATGACTTTTATGTGAAATACATCTTGAGGATCTTAGATATGCGGGAATTGCCTATTTGCAATTTGGATTGTGAAAGTCATTGTTTCTGTTGCACTGCCTTTATATTGTTAAATGTTAATTTCATATGCTGAGGTCATATGATGTTTGTATCTACTGCAAATTGTTGTAAAATACAAAATAAAGAATTTATAAAAAAAAAAGAATAACCGCTGGGAGCAACTGAAGAACTAAGAGCTTTACTGTAGCGGTTCAGAACCACAAGTTTAATGAGGGACATGTGGAATGAGTTGGGAATCCTGAGAGTAGGAGGCAACCAAAGTTTATAGGATACAGGTTTTATCCATTGCAGAACTTTGAAAGGACTGAGGAACCCGGGAGCGAATTTGTGAGAGGGCATCTTGGGGCAAATGTTTCTCGAGTATAACCAGACTTTGACTTCAGGAGAGAATTGATGCGGAACTTTTCTTGTTTTTTGTCTCTCCAACCAACCCTAGGTGCTGGAGTTTCCCGGCTTTTGTGGACATTACAAAATGGCCTTTGAGGCCATGATACAGACGCAAAGCCAAAGAGCGTCTGCGCTGTTTCTCCTGCTCTGACAATTTTTGATTTTATCCACCTGCATAGGTTCTTCTGGCGGAATGACGGAGGAAGGCAATAAGGGTCTCTGGAACGAGGGTGCCAGTCTGTAGAGTCTAATCTCCCGCTGAACCTCCTGAGTACGTTTCCGGATCCTCATGTCGACCCGAGTTGCCAACAGGATAAGAGCATCCAGAGTGGAAGGAAGAATGCGAGCTGCCAGCTCGTCTTTGATATGCGTGGCCAGTCCTTGCCAAAAGGTTGCCACCAAGGCCTCATTGTTCCATGCCAGTTCTGCTAAGAGTATACGGAAGGAGTTAGCATATTCTGCTACCATCGACTCCCCTTGCTTGAGAGTTAGCAGAGTGGCAGCTGCAGAGGATGTTCGACCCGGCTCTTCGAACATTGTACGAAAAGTCTCCAAAAATAAGGCTAGAGCCGAGAATTCTGAGCTCTCTCGTTCCAAGATGGGGTTCACCCAAAACAGGGCCTTGCCAGCGAGAAGAGAAATGATGAATGCTACTTTGGCATCATCAGAGGGGAAGAGATGATCATGCAGTCTAAAATGGATGGTACATTGGTTAATGAAGCCTCTACAGGCACTAGGATCTCCATTATAGCGAGGCGGTAGAGGTAGCAAAACTGTGGATCCGGAACAGGCAGGAGGGGTAACAGGTAGTGGAACAGCCGCAGCATCCAGAGGAGGGGCAGGAGGATGATTCAGATGGGTGATGATAGAATTCACTGCAAGTAGGAGCTGATCTTGGCGTGCACGCAGGTCATGCATATCCGTTTGCATCACCTGACACGCTGTCTTAGGTTGGCCAGCGGGTTCCATGACCTGAGCGTACTGTCACGATCTAGGGGTATGTGGACCCACTAGGCCACTCTGCCGTAGCGGAGTGGCAGCTGGCCAAACAACAGTCTATACAGTCTATGCAAAGTCTTTAGCATGAGAGTACATGTAAGAGTCCAGACAGTAGCAGAGACTTTGGCTTCGGTGGAACGTGATGTTGCAGAAGATGCCAGATGTGGCAGATAATACCAGATATGGCAGATGACATGAGGCGTGGCAGATGACAGCAGACGTGGCAGATGATACACACGACTCCAACTAAAGGCTTAGGTATAGGAGACCTTTCAGCAACAGGATACGGGATACAGGAACACTGGGAGCAGGATACAACTAAGGGACCATTTGCAATACGAACATGGGTAGACAACGCTCAGGCAAAGAGTAGATGGACGGAGCCCTTTTTATAGTCCAGGGTGATCTGGGGATTGGGTAGGGAACACTTAGTATGCGCGCACGCTGGCCCTTTAAGGCCAGGGACGAGCGCGCGCACCCTACCACACAGTCCAGGACATGATGGCTGTGCAAGCTGGCGTCTCCGAGCAGGGACACGCTGGCAGAAGGCCAGAAATCTGTGTATGTGGAACTCTGACAGAGGAAAGTGGCAGTTTGCGGCCGCAGCCATAACAATTGAATATGCAAATACAAAAGACATTGAAAATTAGTTAGACAATGCAAAATATGGCGTCAGCCCGTGCAGGGAATAGGAATCACAGAGAATGTGTAAAATAAATCTCTTGTTTAAACCAGCAAATAGAAGTCACCAACATCGATAGATCGTATAAATCAATCTAAAAAAGCAGTCAATAACAATGTGAGTGCGTGCTTTTGTGGGCTTTCTTTATTACTGCTTTATAATGTCCTCCATGCTACTGCAGCTTCTATATGTGTGATAGAGATTGGAGAGCAGGATTCCCCTCTTCTCCGTGTGCTGTGTATAGAAGACATGATAGCAGTTAGACTCTGCCCACTAGCTCAGGGAAAACTGAGACTTAGAGCCTGCAGAGAGGACAACTGCTAAAAAATATTGCCATATACAAATCATATGATGGCCATAAATAGTGTTATTTCCTGCGTGCACACATATGACAGATGATTAGGAAAAGTCACCTGAAAGGTTAGGTAAGCTTTGATGAAAATGGGATACACTGTAGTAACAGGTGACCATAAGGGTATGTTCACACGACCTATTTACGGACGTAAATCGGGCGTTTTTGCCCCGAATTACGCCCGAAAATAGCGCCTCAATAGCGCTGACAAACATCTGCCCATTGAAAGCAATGGGCAGACGTTTGTCTGTTCACACGAGGCGTATATTTACGCGCCGCTGTCAAATGACGGCGCGTAAATAGACGCCCGCGTAGAAGAAGTGACCTGTCACTTCTTTGGCCGTAATTGGAGCCGCTATTCATTGACTCCAATGAATAGCAGCGCTAATTACGGCCGTAATTGACGCGGCGTTCAAGTGCCTGCACATGCCGGTACGGCTGAAATTACGGGGATGTTTTCAGGCTGAAACATCCCCGTAATTTCAGCCGTTACGGACGCCCTCGTGTGAACATACCCTCAGTAGTAATGGCAAGTATGTTATACAAAGTAACATATATAGATTTGTTGGATATGTGACTGAATTAACGCTGTTCATTCGTGGCGCAGTGGCCAGGATGGGTGATACTGTAACTCCGATCCCGGCTATTTAACCCTTTCAGCACAGATATCAGTACTTTTACATGTTAAATATGTCCTCCAATAGAGTATGATGTGTATTTTAGAATTCATATTTATATAGGTCCATTGACTAACTTTAGGCCCATATTAAAAACCTTTTCAATATGGAACTAATATATAACCAAAACAATACAGTCATAAGGTAAGCATAAGAATTATCTTAAAGATCAAAAGAAAAGTAAAATGCCACTTCATATTTACATTAAGCTATTTGTCAAGTTAGTCTACTTTGGTGTTAAACAAAGACACAGTGATTCAATCCTATCATATTTACTATGTGATTAGAGTTCACTTGTAAATATGAGGAGATTATCAGATTTACCGTATTATTTCAGTATACATGTTACATAGTTGGTACGTTTGAAAAAATACATATATCCATCAAGTTCAACCAAGGGATGGGAAAAAGGGAAGGGATACTTGGCTGGCAAAGTGAAAGACAGTGTAAAGCCTACAGTGCATTCGGAAAGTCTTCAGACCCTTTAACTTTTTTCACATTTGGTTATGTTGAAACCTTGAGATAGGATAAAAAAAAGTTAGCTTTGTCCCCATTATTCTGCAATCAATACCCTATAATGACAAAGTGAAAAGAGAATTTTAGAAATGTTTGCAAATTGATTAAAAATGAAAAACACAAATTTCGCATGCACATAAGTATTCAGATCCGTTGCTATCACATTTGAAATTTAGCACTGGGGGCCTTCCACTTCTCTAGATCATCTTTGAAATATTTCAACACTGTTAAAGGGGGCTAATGACTATCTGTATTATCTCCCTTTTCTCCGTTCCTAGTCCGTTACCTCTGTTTCCTATATAGTCCGCTTACTTTGTATTGTTCACAATGTGCACACACTCCAGTCCTTCACACACCACAGGAGTAACATACAACCCTCGCAGATACTTAAATATATAAAAATACTTTACTCATAACATAAACGTGACAAACCAATATACACTACATCAAGATACAATACATTACATAGACAACACAACCACACACAACTGCCTCTGTTCCTACCTTCCCTGGACACTTTGCACATGTGACTAGTAATGTGTATGTATATATAATATAGATCCAGGTACCAACCTTATACGGTCTCCTGGTACTACAACTATAACCAAAGCCACATACAGCGCCTGACCATTAGTACATGTACATATAGAGACTCATGCATAAACAGCATATATATATCTACTCATCTATAATCCACATAAGATTCCTAGAATATCTCTATGTACACATGTAAAGTCTGCTGTAATATAATTATACTTATATACATACACAGAAAGCACACATATAATAGAACTTAGCTTGCTCCTGATGTTAAGTGCTGAGCATCCAGGGCTGGCAGGAAAAGAGCGCACCAAGAGCTTCCCATGACCTATATGTTCCTATCCCTGGGTTGAACCCACCCATTCCATTGACTCCGCCTTATGACCACCCATACACCTTCCAATGTGCATCTGTACAGTATAGGTAAATCTATTCCCAGTATGCTCAGCTGTCTCTACATCCAGTTTACAATGGCTCCTTCCTGTACTGAGGTCCATTGTAATGCTAATAAGGCAGTAGATAAGAATCTATGACCAAATGGCTTCTGAGCATACTGCCACCTCAAAGGGTGAACACCACTGAATAATATCAGTATATACTATATCTATTTACCAGGTATATTTTATGTGGTCATAAAACAGAGTGTCTGGATGGGAACAATATTCTCCTGTAACAAACACCTTGATTGTAGTCCACCCGTGGTAAATTCTTTTGATTGGACAGGATTTGGAAAGACACACCCCTGTCTATATAAGGTCTCACAGCTGACAATGCGTATCAAAGTAAACACCAAGCCATGAGGAGGAAAGAACTACTTGTAGAGCTCAGAGATTGTGTGAAAGCACAGATCTGGAGAAGGGTATAAAAAAACGTCTGACGCACTGAAAGTTCCCAAGAGCACAGTGGCCTCCATAATTCTGAAATGAAAGAAGTTTGGAACAACCAGGACTCTTCGTAGAGCTGGCTGTCCCACCAAACTAAGTAATCGGGGGAGAAGGGCCTTGGTAGGAGAGCTGACTAAGAAACCAATGGTCGCTCTGGCTGGGCTCCAAAAATCCTGTGTGCAGATAGGAGAAACGTCCAGGAGGTCAACCATCACTGCAGAACTCCACCAGTTTGGGCTTTATGGCAGAGTGTACTCTACTCAGTAAAAGAAACATGAAAGCCTGCCTGGAGTTTGCAAAAAAAAGCACCTAAAGGACTCCCAGACTGTGAGAAACAAGATTCTGTGGTCTTATGAAACCAAGATTTTACTTTTTGCCCACAATTCTAAGCACATGACTGGTGAAAACGGCACTGATCATCACCTGCCCAATACAATCCCTACAGCGAAGCATGGTGGTGGCAGCATCATGCTGTGGGGGTGTTTTTCAGCGACCTGGTCAGGGCTGAGAGAAAGATGAATGGTGCAAATTACAGAGATATTCTTAATGAAAACCTGATCTGATGGACCTCAGACTGGGCCGAAGGCTCACCATCCAACAGACAATGACACTAAGAACACAGCCAAGACAACACAGGAGTGGCTTAGGGACAACTCTGTGAATGTCCTTGAGTGGCCCAGCAAGAGCCCTGACTTGAACCCAATCGAACATCATTGGAGAGACATAAAAATGGCTGACTATGACAGTCCCCAGCCAAACTGACAGAGCTTGAGAGGACCTGCAGAGAAGAATGGCAGAAAATCCCCAAATCCAGGTGTGCAAACATTAAGGCATCAAACCCAAGAAGACTGGAGGCTGGTATCACTGCCAAAGGTGCTTCAACTAAATACTGAGTAGAGGGTCTGAATACTTATGTCAATGCAATGTTTTAGTTATTTTAGTTTTTCCTTTGTAATAAATTAGCAAAGATGTCTAACCTTTCTGTTTTCACTTTGTCATTATGGGGTATTGAGTGCAGAATGATGGGGAACAACTTGAATTTTTATTTATTTTAGCACAAGCCCTGAACTTAACAAAATGTAAAAAAATGGAAAGGGTCTTAAAGGGAATGTGTTGCCAGAAAAACATGTTTTTTTAAAAAAATTAAACATTTAGTGTGTGGGTGATTAAACATTGTTCAAATTTTTTTTATTTTTTTCACGAGTCAGGAAATAGTCAGGAAATATTATAAATTAATTCTAATTTATAATACTACCCATTTTTGGTCACTAGATGGAGCTATTCCCAAAATTGCAGCATTGCAACAATGGGTTAAAAGCCCTCGCTCTAGTGAGCTCTCAGCATCCCCCCCTCCTTTATCCTGGCTAGTGCCGGGATAAACGAGGGGTTTGAACGGTGTAACCTCCTACGCTGTGTGTCGCCATTTTTTGAGCTAACACACAGTGTAGTAGGTTTACATACAGTAGTAAACACACACAAACACGAACATACATTGAAATCTCTTATCTGCTCCTGCCGCCGCGGCTCCCTCCGGCCCGTCCGCTCCGTTTGCTGCCGCTGGTCCAAGTGCACAAATCCGGAAGCCGCGACCGGAAGTAGTAATATTACTGTCCGGCCGCGACTTCCGGTCCACAGGAAAATGGCGCCGGACGGCGCCAATTTCGAATTGGACTGTGTGGGAGCGGCGCATGCGCAGTTCCCACACAGACGCCGTACACTGAAGTCAATGGGACGGGAGCCGTTCGCAGTCCCTATGGGACTGTGGCTGCCGTATTCCATGTCTGTATGTGTCGTTAATCGACACAGACAGAAATGGAACAAAAAATGGCAGCCCCCATAGGGAAGAAAAAGTGTAAAAATAAGAAAAAGTAAAACACAAACACACAAATGAATATAAACGTTTTTAATAAAGCACTAACATCTTTAACATATAAAAAAATTATTTGTGATGACACTGTTCCTTTAAGACTTTCCGAATGCAATGTAAGTAAAGCTCGGTTGGGCTAGACACCTGACAGCAGTCTTCCTTAACCCCTTAACGACCCCCACCGTCTTTTGATGGCAGGCGGTGCAGGTCTTTAATGTACAGCGACGTCTTTTGGCGTCGCTGTAGAAGAGGCTGATGAGCGCTCCTGTGGGTGCCCATCCTCTAAACAGGAGCTGAACTTACAGCTCCTGATTAGAGATGAGCGAACCGGGACAACCGAACCCGGTTTCGGTCCGAACATCGTGAAAAGTTCGGTTCGCAGCGAATCCGAACTTCACCGGGTTCAGCCGAACCCGTTTTGACCGAACACGGCTACATTTTGGCGCCTCCCACATGTTAGATCTAAAATGGAGGATTTCAAAATATCACCTGACATCAGGCTACCCCATAATGCCTTGCAAATGGCTCTCCCAGCCAATCGGGAAGCAGCATAGGGGACCTGCAATAAAAGTCTATGCATGGAGCTCAGCGGCCATTTTAGAGACAGGAGCTGTAGGGATAGCATCTCTGTGCAGTAAGGGAAAGCTTTTGGAATCTAAAAGCCAGGAATCCAGCAATCGAAGGGGCTCATCCACTACAGCGGGAGTCTACTCTACTCTCAACAATCAACATCCAAATTGCAATACAAATTCTCCATTTGCCAAGCCAGTGTGTGAATAAGCTTTTATAAGGGGCTCATCCCCGTTGCATGGGTTAACATCCAACTTGCAATCCAAGCAGGCAGCTGTAGTACTACAACGCCCAGCATTCCCTGAGTGCACAGTGGCTGATAGAAATTCTCATTCATTGCCATTTGCCAAGCCAGTGTGTGAATAAGCTTTTAGAAGGGGCTCATCCCCGTTGCATGGGTTAACATCCAACTTGCAATACAGGCAGCCTTTGTAGTACTATAACGCCCAGCATTCCCCGACTGACTGGCACCTTATGAGTTACTGATTTTCCGCCAGTCCGAATAACAATTTAAAAGGGCCTCATTTCTGTCTAAGGGTCACAGCATACACTGACTGCCACCTATTCACAGTCACTCATTTTCAGCCAGTCCAAATAATATTTTATAAGGGCCTCATTCCTCTAGTAGGGGAAGGGGATTTGATTCAACTTGCTGCACTCCAGCAGTGAAATGTCAGGTAAAAAAAAGGTTGTGAAAGGACGGGGTAGAGGAAAAAACACCCATGCCATGTCCTCTTCCAGTCCAAATGTTGGATCTGTTGGTGCCAGACCCAGTACCAGCATTTGTGGCACAAGACATGTGCCCCGTTCTACTAGTAGCAGCAGCCATGTGCCTGCTGGTAGTAGTAGCAGTATCAGCAAGCCAGACTTGTCCATCTCCTCCAGTGGGCGTGTTACTTTAGACAATACGGCCATTGTGGACTGGTTGGCTGGCTCGCGGTCATCTCAGCAGGAAGACTCTGACCATCTAGCTTCAAGCCAGGTTTCGTTGGATTCCAGATCCTCTACAGTTCCTTGGCAAAGTGACAGTAGTAATATGGGTATTTCTAGCGTTTCCATTCCATCATCTATGTCTTCACTCCGCCTTACTAGCAGGAAGCCATCTTTCCTGAGAGTCCTAAGAGACATCTCCTCGGGTGCGAAGGAAGATACTGAACAACATAGTGATGATGATTTGTTTTCCGCAAATCAGCCAACGGAGTGTGTTGCGGCGGTGGTGGAGGTGGAAGCGGTGTCCGAGACGCATAGCTGTGGTAGTGGGGGTGTTGGTGGTAGCCGTGGTGGCAGACGCAGTAATGAGGGGGGGCATGGCGCCCGCCATGATGTCACATCACATTCACAACACAGTGACAGAAGTGGCGGGGATGATGAGGAGGGCTATGATGATGTTGTTTTAGACAGGATGTGGGAACCAGGGGACGAGGTGATGACGGCGTCAGAGGAGGAGGGTAGTAGTGGCGGCACTGGCAGTGATAAACAGCCAAGCCGAGGTAGGAGCAGAAGTCAATCTGCAAAACGTTGCAGCGGTAGGGTCAGCTCAGGAGCCGGTGACGGCGACACTGCTGCTACTGGTCTAGGCTCCCGAAAAAAGCCTGCCAGAAAAGGGGTAAGCTCGGGTGGTGGTGGTGGTGGACGTGGTACTACATCTTTACGGTACTCTGCCGTGTGGCAATTTTTCTGTACCTTCCCGGAGGACGACAACATGGCACAGTGCCGTATCTGCAAGCAGAAAGTAAGGTGTGGGCAGGGCAGCATTGTAGGAACTACCACTCTACGTAAACACATGGAGCCGCATCACAAGACCATGTGGGACAATCGAAATGCCCCACCATCATGTACATCTAATGAAGACCCCTCTGCTGCTCCGAGTCCCTGTCATCTAAGTAGTAGCCAGGCCTTATCCACCATCTCGTTGTCATCATCATCACTGTCATCTAGTGCTCCTCCTACGTCCCGTCAGTTATCCATTACGGAATCGTTGTCCAATAAGCAACAATATATACCTAGTCATCCACTTGTCGTGCGGCTTAATTCACACCTGGCTAAGTTGTTGGTGGTACAGTCGCTGCCGTACCACCTGGTCGACTCTGCCAGCTTCAAGCAATTGATGGAGTGCGCTCAGCCTAGGTGGCGAATACCTAGCCGCCATTACTTCTCCAAGACAGCTGTCCCTGCCTTGCACAAGCACGTGGAGGAAAAGGTGTGCCAGTCCTTGCAATTATCCGTGTGCAGCATGGTACATGCCACCGTCGACACGTGGAGCAGCAACTATGGGCAAGGACAGTACATATCTTTCACGGCCCACTGGGTCAATATTTTGCAGTCCGATGCACGACCGCAGCAATGCCAGGCATTACCACCTCCACGCTTGTATCTTTCTGGTTCAACTCCGGACACCAGGCGCCTACCATCCTCCTACTCCTCCTCCTCCTTGCCCTCCTCAATGGAGGTCTTCCCGTCCCCGACAGGATACAGCGTATCTTCCACTCCTCCTCCCTCCTCTTTACATAGGTGCAAGGTGAAGCGCCACAACGCTGTCTTACACCTGCTGAGCCTGGGCGAGAAAAGTCACACAGGGCAGGAGCTGCTGCTGTGCATCAAGGAGGAAATCGCACGCTGGCTGTCTCCTCTGAAACTCACACTGGGCAATGTTGTCTCTATAACGGGAAGAACGTTGTGGCTGCACTGCGTCTAGGTCACCTGACACACGCTCCTTGCATGGCACATGTGATCAATCTGGTCATAACACGCTTCTTAAAGTCATATGTTGGTTTGAAGGGTGTGCTGGCCATGTCCAGGAGGGTTTGCGTTCGCTTTAAACGTTCGTATGCATTTAAGCACGCCCTCCTGGACTTGCAGCGTCAAAACAATCTCCCAGAACACAGCCTGATTTGCGACGTTCCAACACGCTGGAATTCCACCCTGCACATGTTGGATCGTCTGTACGAACAGCGGAAAGCCGTGAATGATTTCCTGATGCAGCAGACTGTCAGCGTTTGGAGCCAGTGTAATTTCGAGATCAGGCACTGGCAGCTGGTTAGAGACGCATGTCGCGTTTTGAGGCCCTTTGAAGAGGCCACACGATTTGTGAGCCGTGACGCTAGCGAAATGAACAATGTTATTCCGCTGATATTCATTATGGAGCAAACGCTCACAGTGATGATTCAGCAAAGGATTGAGGAAGGATCACATCTGTCTATGGATGTTGAGGAGGAGGAGGAGGAGGAGGAGGAGGATGAGGAAACAGGACCTGAAGAGGAGCTGGATTTGGAGATGGAATCACAGGAAGGGATAGGGGACGAGGCAGCCGCACAACATGACAGTGATGATGATGACGAGTCTGACGACGACCTTGATGATGGACAACTATGGCAGTATGGGGCGGAGATGGAACCAACCGGGCCCTCTGAAACGCTGGCCAGGATGGCGAGCTGTATGCTTCGTTACTTGCGTGCTGACTGTCATATTGTTAGCATGAAGCAAAGAGATGAGTTCTGGATAGCCACACTTTTAGACCCTCGGTATAAAGCCACAATGGGGGAGTTTTTTGCGCCTTCCGAGAGGGAGGCAAAATTGGCTTATTATCGAGAGAAGCTATGCAGCCAGCTTGTCACGGCTTTCAAACGGCAAACACCTTCTGCAAGCATGTCTGACCGGGGGGCCACTCTCCGCTCCCCACTGTCTCATCGTTCCATCGCCTCTGGCAGAGCTACCTCTGCAATAGGGGGCAGCAGCGGCAGCAGCAGCAGCAGCCAATTCAGTTTGGAAAATATGATGACAACATTTTTACATCCAATACCCCGACCTGAAACACATTGTAGTCACCAAAGGGATGTTCACCATCACCAGCACCTAAACAACCAGGTTCACTCGTACCTGGACTGTGCCCTTTCTCCGTCAGAAATTCTGATCCCAGACCCCATGGACTTCTGGGTCAGCAGATTGGATCATTGGCAAGAACTGGCCCAGTTTGCCATGGGTGTACTGTCTTGTCCACCCTCCAGTGTAGCGTCAGAGAGGGTATTCAGCGCGGCAGGGGGCTTCGTCACCCCTAAGCGAACAAGATTGTCCGCCAACAGCTTGGAAAATCTCACGTTTCTGAAAATGAATCAAGCGTGGATCGGTGAGGATTTTAAAACCCCTGTGCCTGATGCCACTGATTAGATCTGACATTGCTGCTGCTGCCGCTGCCGCCTGCTACTGCCGCCTGCTACTACGGGATTCTGTCCTGTCCACTCTTTTTTTAATGTGCCGCTGTTGGTGCTGCTACTACTTCTACCACCAATCCACCCCCAGTCCCGTCTGCTACAAGCAGGCCTGCCCCACCACAGGGCTTTGTCCTGTGACTGTCCAGTGTCTTTTAATGTGCTGCTACTACTACTACCACCACCATGCGTGCTGTCCGTTGCATACCTCTACTACCACCAATACACCTCCACTGCCGTCTGCTACAAGCAGGCCTGCCCCACCACAGGGCTTTGTCCTGTGACTGTCCAGTCTCTTTTAATGTGCTGCTGCTACTACTACCACCACCCTTGCTGTCCGTTGGCTACCTCTACTACCACCAATACACCTCCACTGCCTTCTGCTACAAGCAGGCCTGCCCCACCACAGGGCTTTGTCCTGTGACTGTCCAGTCTCTTTTAATGTGCTGCTACTACTACTACTACCACCACCCTTGCTGTCCGTTGGCTACCCCTACTACTACCAATACACCTCCACTGTCGTCTGCTACAAGCAGGTCTGCCCCACCACAGGGCTTTGTCCTGTGACTGTCCTGTGTCTTTTACTATGCTGCTACTACTACTACCACCACCCGTGCTGTCTGTTGGCTACCTCTACTACCACCAATACACCTCCACTGCCGTCTGCTACAAGCAGGCCTGAGGCCTGCCCCACCACAGGGCTTTGTCCTGTGACTGTCCAGTCTCTTTTAATGTGCTGCTGCTACTACTACCACCACCCTTGCTGTCCGTTGGCTACCTCTACTACCACCAATACACCTCCACTGCCTTCTGCTACAAGCAGGCCTGCCCCACCACAGGGCTTTGTCCTGTGACTGTCCAGTGTCTTTTAATGTGCTGCTACTACTACTACTACGACCACCCGTGCTGTCCGTTGGCTACCTCTACTACCACCAATACACCTCCACTGCCGTCTGCTACAAGCAGGCCTGAGGCCTGCCCCACCACAGGGCTTTGTCCTGTGACTGTCCAGTGTCTTTTAATGTGCTGCTACTACTACTACTACTACTACCACCACCACCCGTGCTGTCCGTTGGCTACCTCTACTACCACCAATACACCTCCACTGCCGTCTGCCACAAGCAGGCCTGGAGGGCTTGTCAAAAGCCATTGCTTGTTGCTTTTACATCCATGTATGGATGAACCCCGGCAGGCATCTGCCAATAAAAAGGGTCCATTTTTGGAGGGCTTGTGAAAAGCCATTGCTTGTTGCTTTTACATCCATGTATGGATGAACCCCGGCAGGCATCTGCCACCATAAAGGGTACATTTTTTTAGGGCTTGTCAAAAGCCATTGCTTCTTCTTTTACCACCTTATATGTATGAACCCTGGCAGGCATCTGCCGCCAAAAATGGTTCATTTTTGTACCTTTTTTAACAATGCATTAAGCATACAACATGCACAGGTTCAGTGGTTTCTGTTAGTTATCACCGTGTCCCATCCGTTTTCCTATAGCCATACATGTTAGCGTAACTTTGACACTAACTTTGCCTTAAAGACAGCTCAAAAGTATTTGGATACACTCATGGGTGACCTAAGAGTGTTATACAGGGCTTCTAGGGCTTTTAAACAGTGTTATACACGATTTTTAGGGGCTTTCTTGAATTACAGGTTTGGTCAGAACTAGTTCGGTCCGAATCGAACTTTTTCATGAAATTCGGCGAACCAGCCGAACCAAACTTTTCATAAGTTCGCTCATCTCTACTCCTGATCTTAGAGCAGCATCCTGAAGACAGCTGAGATTGGAAAACATTCGACACCAGCAGGGGCGGATTAAGGGTACCATGGGCCCTGGGCACTTTTTCAGGTCTGCCCCCCCCGCGAACTCCGAAGACGCTGTACCGTATATATTTGCAGATTTCTGTTTAGGCGGCCACAGATCTGGCATGGTTTTAATTTAGCTGTAAAAGCAGAATGAGCCATATAGAAGAAAGAAAGCAGAATACTTTGAGACACTGAAGTGGTCAGGAGCTTTATAACTTTTTTATTTTTACGTCAATGGAAGGGTGTGTGAAGGACTATTTTTTTGCGGGAGGAGTTATAGTTTTTATTGGCACCATGTAAAGTACCATATAATGGGTGAATTGGAAAAAACTGAGATTCCTCCATGGTTTTTTGGATTTAGTTTTTACTGTATATATTTACCTTCTCTTAAGGTAAAAGTAGATTTAACATATACTTTTACCTTAAGAGAAGGTAAATATATACAGACCCAGAACCAAGCTCAGCACATATATACAGCCCCAGAACAAACCTCAGTACATATATACAATAACAGAACCAAGCTCAGTACATATATACAGCACTAGAACCAAGCTCAGTACATAAATACAGCCCCAGAACAAAGCTCAGTACATAAATACAGCACAAGAACCAAGCTCAGTACATATATACAGTACTAGAACCAAGCTCAGTACATATATACATCCCCAGAACCAAGCTCAGTACATATATACTACGCCAGAACCAAGCTCAGTACATATATATAACTCCAGAACCAAGCTCAGTATATATATATATATATATATATATATATATATATACAGCACCAGAATCAAGCAGTACATATATACAGCACCAGAACAAATACAGTTCAGTACCGACATCATTTGCAAATTCAGTTAAACCCCTGCCATATAAATTTGTACATCATAAAACGACAGCTCCCAGTATAGCCTGAACAATGGTTAGGATATGCTGGGAGTTGCTGTTTAACAAAAAGAATGCTACCATCCGTCATCTTGCTGCAGATCATGCAGTGACTACAGTACTGATCAGTCACAGGTAGAATAAACATTTATATTGAGTGACTCACCGGTGACGCCTCAGATTCTTTTTCATTCTTTTTCTCTTTTCTTCTCCATCCGGTCCATACCGCTATGATTACTTCTCCCGGGCACGGCCCATTTCTGCAGTTTGCAGCTCAGATGTCTTCAGCTCCTCACTTTTCCAACATTTCCGCACCTGTAAATGAAGGTAAAGTTCTCATGATGCCACACTCTATGCTTCTAACTATAATAGTATCATACAATGAATATTATAGTACTATACACTGTACTCCTGAATATAATAGTACTATATACCACGCCCCTGAATATAATAGTATTATACACTGCGCTCCTGAATATAATATTACTATACACTGCGCCCCTGAATATAATAGTACTATACACTGTGCTCCTGAATATGTGTGTGTGTGTGTGTGTGTGTGTGTGTGTGTATATATAGGAGACAGCATATCTATAGCACTACGACCCTACAAACTATGGATAGGTTTAGATATGGTGGCTCAGCACAGTATCACACATGATAGGATTAGATACAGTAGCTCAACAGACAGTATCACACATTATAGGATTAGATACAGTAGCTCAACAGACAGTATCACACATGATAGATTAGATATAGGGACCAGCTCGCTGACATTGCGGTTCCAGCGCTGGACCCAGAAAAGGTAAGTATAAGAATTGTTTTGCTTTTTTATGTGTTACTAATTATTTTTGTGTGTTTGTGTTATTTTACAGGTTCGGTTGTTGGACTACGTTGGGTTCGAGGACTACTTCAATAACAGCGGTTTTTTTTTATTCTCAATAAAATGGTTAATGAGGGTTGTGTTTGTTTTTTTATTTCAATAAAATATTTTTTATGTCCTTGTATTTTTTTACATTTTATTATTACCGCCTTAATAGCTGCTGGCTGATTGACAACATCCATTACTAAGGCGAGGCTTAATGTTAGCAGGCAGAGAGGCTAACACTAACTCCCATTACCCTGGTACCCACCGCCACCAGTGGTACTGGGAAGAGCTGGGTACGAACCAGTACCCGACCATCTGTAGTGATGGTCGGGTACCGGGTCAGCCACAGGCTGATAATATCAGCCTGGGAAAGGCCAAAAACAGTGACCCTTCCCCCCCTGGTAATGTTAGGCTGCTTCTGTTGTATCTGGCAGGGTCCCCCCTATTTTTCATAACCAGCCAGCAGCAGCAGGTTAACATTACCAGGGGGGAATGGCCACAGTTTTTGGCCTTTCCCAGCCTAATAATACCAGCTTGCGGCCGCCCCATTGCCCGACCATCACTACAGATGGTCAGGTACTGGATCATACCCGGCTTTTCCCGACACCCCTGGTGGCGGTGGGTGACGTGGTAATAATGGGGGTTAGTGTTAGCCTCTGTACCGGCTAACACTAAGCCTCGTCTTAGTAATGGACGCTGTCAATCAGCCGGCGTCCATTACTAAGGTGGTAGTAATAAAGTTTAAAAAACAAAGACATAGAAAAAATATTTTACTGAAATAAAAACCACCCAGACAACCCTCATTAACCATTTTATTGATAATAAAAACGCCGTCATCGAAGTAGTCCTCGAATCCGACGTAGTCCAACGACCGAACCTGTAAAAAAACACAAACACAACAAAAACGATTAGTAACACATGTGGTAGGCTTAGATACAGGGCCCAGCAGACAGGATCACATATGGGCCATGTATCTAAGCCTACCATGTGCTTATGTAAGATGCTTAGATACAGGGCCCAGCAGACAGGATCACACATGGGCCTTGTATCTAAGCCTACCATGTGATTGGCACAATCTGTGATCCTGTCTCATGGGCCCTCTAAGCCTGCAACATCGTAGGCTTAACGCGATTGTCCAGTCCCTAAACATTGATGGCCTATACTCAGTCGGACCCCAAGCCATCAGCTTCAAGCAGAAGGGGTATTAAACTTAGCCTGCTCTTCAGCCGCGGCGGATGTCCTGACTCAGGATGGTGGTGACGTCATGCGCTGCGCACCGGAAACAGGAAGGTAAGTACTGTAGTTACTATAGTAACGGGCCGCGGCTCCCGTTACTATAGTAACTTTTTTATTGTGTAGTGCGTAGTGTAGTGTATAGCTACGCCACTGGTTGGGTGAGCGGTCTCGCTTCACTTCGGTTCTCTGAACCGGCTGTAATTTTAACAGCCAGTAAGGGAGAACCGGGCCCCGGGCACTTGCCCATATTGCTCTCATTGTAATCCGCCCCTGGACCCCAGCTGTTTAACCGCAGCATGATCAAAGGGAACTCCCCTCTTTGATTGCATCACTGAAAAGTCGGTGACACAATCAAAGACCGGGGAATCTCTGTCCAGTCAGGCCTGGGGACCTAGAAAGGGCCCCAAGGCTGTCTGTTCAGTTTGCCTGCTGTTAGGGCACACTATGTGCTGCTCTAACAGGAGCCTGTGTTACAGTCAGAGCCGGACTGGGACTTAAAATCAGCCCTAGCATTTTTAAGCACACAGACCCACCGCAGGCCATACGCAGCTGCCAGTGTTGGGCTGGGACCACCTTTCAGCTATACAAGACATGGGGAGATTTATTAAAACAAGTGTAAACAGGTGTAAATGAAAAGAGGAATAGTTCCTGATAGCTCCAGCTCCAGTGAATCCACTGCTTTTCCACTAGAATAATGAACTTGCTCATTATTCTAGAGGATTTTTTTCGCGGAGCTGAAAAGAATTAAAGCAGACTTATTTCTGCTGCATATGAATGGGGTATAAAATAGTCCAATCACTTGTAATGGATGCAGAATGTTAGTGGATTTAAAAGTGATTTAGGGGTAGAATCAGGGACTTGGTCCTTATCAAATCCTGAGTGCGTGATCATGGCATAATGCTGACGTATAAAGATTGCAAATTATTCCAGTATACAATGCTAATAATCACCATACTGTAACTAAATAGTATGATTTCAATTTTAGATTCAGTCATACACACACACACACACACACACACACACACACACACACACTCACATGCTGGACACATGGCACACAGATGCAACCCACAAGCTGGACGCATTCGTGCTGCTCACAGCTAGGACACATGCGCACGCACACCACTCACAGCTAGGACACATGCGCACGCACACCACTCACAGCTAGGACACATGCGCACGCACACCACTCACAGATAGGACACATGCGCACGCACACCACTCACAGCTAGGACACATGTGCACGCACACCACTCACACCTAGGTCACATGCGCACACACACCACTGAAACCTAGGACACATGCGCACGCACACCACTTACACCTAGGACACATGCGCACGCACACCACTCACACTTATGACTCATGCGAAGTACATATGTACACCAGAACCAAGTTCAGTACATATATACAGCACCAGAACCAAACTCAGCACATAAATACAGCACCAGCACAAATACAGCTCAATTTAGTGCAACCCCTGCCATATAGGTTTGTACGGCGTAAAACTACAGCTCCTAGCATGGACCGAACAATGGAAAGGATATGCTGGGAGTTGCTGTTTCATTAAAAAAAAGAAAACCATAACAACCGTCATCTCACTGCAGGTCATACAGTGACTACAGTACTGATTAGAGGCAGAATAAACATTTATATTAAGTCACTCACCGGTGATGATCTCAGATTCTAATTGTTCTTTATCTCTTTTCTTCTCCATCCGGTCCAGACCTCTATGATGACTTCTCCTGGCCACAGCCAATTTCTTCAGTTTTCCGCTCAAATGTCTTCAGCTACTCACTATCAGTGGCGGATTATCATTAGGGCGGTTCTGGCCTCATGGCCAGTGGCGTCGCTAGCACCGGAGGGAGCCCCAGTGCCAGGACCGCACCTGTCATGAGGCGAGGTGAGCTTCGCTCCTGCTAAGCAGCCGTGGTCTGTGCTGAAACTCCCCCTCCAGCCCCCCTTCCCTGCTCTACACATCTCTCCTCCTGCTGCTAGCAGTCGGGACATGGGGGAGGGGAGACTGTCTGCGGGCTCTGTGTCGGGTTGTGACTAGGAGAAGAGATGCAGTGAAGGCTCCCACCACATCAACCTGCTGAACGCCCTTCACAAATACCCTACATAAAAGGTAAGTGCATGTGTGTTTACAATGTGTACTTTATATGTGTATAATGTGCATACTCATGTGTGTTTACAATGTGTACTTTATATGTGTATAATGTGCATACTCATGTGTGTTTACAATGTGTACTTTATGTGTATAATGTGCACACTCATGTGTGTCTGTCATGTGTACATGTGTGTGTATATAGTGTGTGTATGTATGTATATGGTGTGTGTGTGTATGTATGTATATATATATATATGTGTGTGTGTGTGTGTGTGTGTATATATATATATATATATATATATAGTGTGTGTATATATAATATATATATTTCAGCAGCAATTCCGCAGAAACTAGCAGAAATTCCGCTGCAGAAAATGGTGCGTATTTTGGTGCGTTTTTCTCAATGTTGGGAGATGGTGACATCTCCTCTGAAAAAACGCAGCAATTCTGTCCACTTTCCGCAGCAGGAATTGGCATGCTGCAGTACGAGTAATATGCACCGTGTGCTGTGTGATGCTATCTATAGGGGGCTGTGTGACGCTCTCTACAGGGGGTTGTGTGTGTGACGCTATCTACAGGTGTGTGTGTGGCGTTATCTACAGGGGGGTGTGTGTGGCGCTGTCTACATGGAGGGTTGGCGCTATCTACAGGGGGCACTGTGTATGTGGTGCTTTACTTTACAGTGTGTCAGGGGCGCAGTGCATGGTGATATTATATTTAAGGCAGGGGTCTCAAGCACGCGGCCCGCGGGCCGCATGCGGCCTTTGGGGCTGTCATCTGCGGCCCGCGGGACACAGAGCCGCTAGTATCGGCTCTGCTCCGAGACTGGAATTCCCTGACATCGCTGTCCACATATGAACAGCGATGTCTGGGGCTTCCCCAGAGCCGGAGTCCCGAGCAGAGCGCTGGTGTCGGCTCTGCTCCGGGACTCTGTGGAATTCCCTGACATCGCTGCCCATATATGGACAGTGTGTCAGGGTCTTCCCCAGAGCGGAGTCCCGGGCAGAGCGCTATTATCGGCTCTGCTCCGGGACTCTGGGGAAGCCTCTGACATCGTTGTCCATACATCGACAATGATGTCAGGGGCTTCCCTAGAGCAGGAGTCCCAGTGATGTCAGGAGCACAGCTGGAGTCCCAGGAAGAGCCTACTAGCGCTCTGCCTGGGACTCCAGCTCTGGGCAAGCCCCTGACATCACTGGGGCAGCCTCTACAGAGGGCACTGGGGCAGCCTCTACAGAGGGCACTGGGGCAGCCTCTACAGATGGCACTGGGGCAGCCTCTACAGAGGGCACTGGGGCAGCCTCTACAGAGGGCACTTTGGCAGCCTCTACAGAGGGCACTTTGGCAGCCTCTACAGAGGGCACTGTGGAAGCCTCTGCAGAGGGCACTGTGGCAGCCTCTACAGAGGGCACTGTGGCAGCCTCTACAGAGGGCACTGTGGCAGCCTCTACAGAGGGCACTGTGGCAGCCTCTACAGAGGGCACTGTGGCAGCCATCTACAAGTGGGTGTGTGACAGTATCTGAAGAGGACACTGGCATTATCTAGGGGTGTGTTGCATTATCTACAGAGGGCACTGTGGCCTTATCTACAGAGGGCACTGTGGCCTTATCTACAGAGGGCACTGTGGCCTTATCTACAGAGGGCACTGTGGCCTTATCTACAAAGGGCACTGTGGCCTTATCTACAGAGGGCACTGTGGCCTTATCTACAGAGGGCACTGTGGCCTTATCTACAGAGGGCACTGTGGCCTTATCTACAGAGGGCACTGTGGCCTTATCTAGGGGTGTGTTGCATTATCCACAGAGGGCACTGTGGCAGCATCCACAGAGGGCACTGCGGCAGCATCCACAGAGGGCACTGCGGCAGCATCCACAGAGGGCACTGCGGCACTATCTAAAAAGGGGCTGCCCAATCTTGACATGTGTGCTAACTGAGCCGCTGGACTGCATTTAGCGACACTTAAACTGGAATGCTGGATTGTTGAAATAAGCACGTGGAGAAATATCTCAAATTTTAAACCTAGCGCTATTATTATAGTAATGTAGTATTCTTATAGTAATAGTGTTATAGTAGTTCAAATAACTAATTGATTAACAATAATTTTGTATTGTATCAAATTTGAAAGTAATGCGGCCCGTCAACTTCCCATTTTTTCTACATGCGGCCCACTTACCTGGCCGAGTTTGAGACCCCTGATTTAAGGGCTGCAGAAATGGGTCATGGCCAGGAGAAGTCGTCATGTGCTCTGGACCGGATGGAGAAGAAAGGAGGAAAAAAAACTACTAGCATCTGAGACATCGTCACCTGTAAGTCACTGGATTTTTAGAGAACCTGTCCCCTTTCCTGACATGTTTATTATAGGAAATCCTTGTATTCCACATAACATCTTTGTGCAGTCCAGCACTGATAGAAAAATTGGTGTTACCAATCCCCTTGTCAGGAGGACGTGTCCCTACACAGTGTGATACTGTCAGTATGTAGGGACACAGCCCTGTGAAAGGGGAATCGTAACACCCATTTGTTAATGCTTGTGCAAAAAGGTAGTGTTAGCAATAGTTACGGCGTGGCAGGGTGGCGGTGGAGAAGGGGGGCCCAAGTTTGGGGTAACAGCCCAGGGCCCATGGTCTTCTTAATCCGCCACTGCTCACTATTCAAACATTTCTGCACATATAAATGATGATAAAATTGTCTTGGTGACACACACTGTACCCCTAAATATAATAGTTGCATACACTGCATCTCTAATTATAATAGTGTCCCTGATTATAATAGCACCATACACTGTGTCACACACACACTGCTCCCAGTAGATAGTGCCCCCATAGAGCCCCCTGTAGATAGTGCCCCCATAGAGCCCCGTAGCATCGTTGAAAGGCGCTGATTGGCGGGGCAAGTCATTCTGCCCTGCCAATCAGCGTCATTGTAAGGCAGGTACAATTAGTGCAGGAGGGGGTGGCGGCGGCTGATTTGGATTCTAGCTTTTCTGCTGCCTGAGGCGAAAATTGAAATGGTGCCCCCCAGATCTTGATTGGCATCCCCCTGACTGTTCTACATTACTACCAGCCTTCTCCATTGCCTTGTACTCCCTTGGCATGCGCGGTGCAGCGATAAAGCCGGGCAGAGTACACCTCGCTGAACGGTGCGTGCTCATGGAGTACAAGGCAATGGCGCATCCAAGACAGTTGGAGGAGACTGGTAGTGATGTGTAACAGCCAGGGGGATGTCAACCAAGCATGGAAAGGTGGATTTGCAGTTAGCGCTGTGTGACTCTTCAGGATAGCAGCACCGACCCATGACCCTTAAAAGAGTAATGTCTTTGTTCAAATTTCACGCACTCTGCTGCTACTGTATTAGGGCTCGTCCAAACGTAATGGAATTGCTGCGTATTTTCCATCCGGAATTGCGGGCGGAAAATACGCAGCAGAATACAGTAGCAGCAAAGTGGGTGAGATTTAACAAATCTCATCCACACGCGGCGTAAAATTTCCGACCAGAAATGTACCTGCGGTGCATATTTTTCGTACTGCAGCATGTCAATCCCTGCTGAGGAAAGTGGACTGAATTGCTTCGTTTTTTAGAGGAGATGTCACCATCTCCCAACATCATGAAAAGACGCTGCAAAATACGCACCATTTTCTGCAGTAAAAAATGCAGGAAATGGTGCTGTTTTTCCGCAGCAGAATTTCTGCTAGTTTCTGCGGCATTGCTGCAGGAATTTTCTGCAGCAATTCCAATAGGTTTGGACAAACCCTTATGCTGTGGATTTTCCACAACAACATCCATTGGTAAAATCTGCAGGAGTGAAATAAATACAACAGCTATAGCATTCTGAACTCAACACCCACTATGTATATATATATATATATATATATATATATATATATATACAGTGTGCATGGGCAAGATGGCGGACTACCGGAAGTATGTAAAATGGACCGCATCCCTGGACCGCAATGAGATCGCACATGCGCGGAGACAACACTGTCCCAATGCATGTCCGGACCATGAAGAATAAGTAAGTAATAGCAAATTGAAGATGTATGCTTTATATACAGATCAAAATATATGAAATGCATATATGTATGATTATATACATAAATCTAAGACTCCAAATTGTAATGGCCACAGACTACAATGTCAGTGGGAATAAAGGTTATACCTGATTGCAGGTAACCACACCACAAAATTGGTGTCTACAACACACACATTTTTTTGTACATAGCCATGAAAAATATATACAATATAATAATCACTGTCAGATACAACATATGCATAGAAAGATAAAGATCAGATTGGTTCAAATGCTATTAAAGTTTATTCCACACATATTTCAGAGAGAGCATCTAATATATAGAAAAAATATATAGTATACATATATTTGTCACAAAATAATTCTTAGAATGCTGATTTAGAGTAGCAACCTCTGCTCCCATGGTATATATCCCTTCATATAGAGAGTCAATATCTGTAACGAAAAAACATAGTGAGTGAATGTACATATATTTTTTTCTATATAAAAAGAGAATCATAATATGATTCAAATATACATTTATGTGAATTTAAAAACAATAGTGTAAGAGTCTAACTTACACCCAAGAGAACAGACCTGATCAAACTACTCGGACTGGCAAACCACAACAAATCTATATGGACTTTTAAATATGTGGAAAATATGCATAATCCACATTAAGGGTATGTGCACACACACTAATTACGTCCGTAATTGACGGACGTATTTCGGCCGCAAGTAGTGGACCGAACTCAGTGCAGGGAGCTGGGCTCCTAGCATCATACTTATATACGATGCTAGGAGTCCCTACCTCTCCGTGGAACTACTGTCCCGTACTGAAAACATGATTACAGTACGGGACAGCTGTCCTGCAGCGAGACAGGGACTCCTAGCATCGTATATAAGTATGATGCTAGGAGCCCGGCTCAATGCACTGTGTTCGGTCCGGGACTTGCGGCCGAAATACGTCCGTCAATTACGGACGTAATTAGTGTGTGTGCACATACCCTTAGTCCCCTTGGGGACATAGTTTCAAGAGTAAAAATCCACTCAAGTTCTTTTAGTTTAAGGGCCAGTTCTCTATCACCTCCCCATCTGTTTAGGGTTACAGAGTCAATAATTTTAAAACGCAATTGGGATACGTTATGTCTACAATTTATAAAATGTCTAGATACTGGTAGGTCTCGTCTTTTGGTATTAATACTAGACTTATGGTTCCTCATCCTGAAAGTTACTTCAGTAGTGGTCTCACCCACATAATACAGGCCAAAAGGAGAACTCAGTAAATAAATTGCAAAGGTGGTTTTACATGTGTAAAAGCCCTGAATTTTAAAGGTTTTACCTGTTTGAGGATGACAAAAACTATCTCCCTTAATCATATGATTGCACATGTTACACCCAAGGCAAGGAAAGCAACCACGTTTTGGAGGGGCTAGAACACTGTGTGACCCTTTGATTTTAGATCCAATGTCTGCCTTTACAAGCCTGTTCCTAATAGTTCTACCTTTACGATATGCTAGTAATGGCGGCTCTTGAAATTCCTTAATCAGGGGAAAAGCCCTAGTCAGTAGGCACCATTCCCTTCTCAAAATGTTCCCAATTTCTTGGCTAGATGTAGAGAAAGTTGAGACAAAGGATATGCGAACATTCCCCTTGTGTCCAACTGTCTATTTCTCTAATAATTGTTGTCCATTGTAATTGTTTGTAATTGTTTGTCTTTTGTATATATTAAGCAGGGGCGTAGCTAGGGTGGGGCAGGCGGGGCATGTGCCCCGGGCGCAACTAGGTGATAGGGAAGGGGGGGCGGTGCAGAGCAGCTGAATGCTGCTGATTGGTGCCCTGTATGTCGGACACCTGCAGCAGCAATCAGCTTCAGGAAGAGCCAGGAGATCACGCAACGGCGTTTTGACTTGGGTCCACTCCCGTGCTGCAACCTCCCAGCATGTAGGGGGCGCCACTGGGCTCTGCGTCTACTCTGTGCTCTGCACACACACGGAGTATATAACAGCCGAGAAGCAGAGGAGGAAGCTCCGCCCACAGCCCGTCCTGCTATATGTTACAGAGTGTGTTTGTGTGTGTGTGTGTAAATGTGTGCGTAGTGTGTATACAGTATGTCTCTGTGTATACAGTATGTTTCTCTGTGTTTGTATGTGTATATGTTACAGAGTATGTTTGTGTGTGTGTGTGTGTGTATATGTGTATATGTGTGTGTGTGTTGTGTGTATACAGTATGGGTTTCTGTGTATACAGTATGTTTCTCTGTGTTTGTATGTGTGTATGTTACTGTGTGTGTGTGTGTGTGTGTGTGTGTGTGTGTGTGTGTGTGTGTGTGTGTGTGTGTGTGTGTGTGTGTGTGTGTGTATATGTCTCTGCATGTGTTTATGTCTCTTTGTAAAAGTGTGTTCAATATTAAAGTAGAACAGATAGAATGCAGATATCTGTGCTGCCTCTATATACCACGCTGCCCCTATATACCCTGCTGCCCCTATATACTTTGCTGCCCCTATATACCCTGTTGCCCCTATATACCCTGCTGCCCCTATATAGCCTTCTGGCCCCTATATATCCTACTGCCCCTTATATAACATGCTGCTTTTTATATACCCTGCTGCCCCTTATACACGCTGCTGCCCCTTATACACGCTGCTGCCCCTGATACACGCTGCTGCCCCTATATACCCTGCTAACCCTTATATACCCTGCTGACCCCTATATATCCTGTTGCCCCTTATATACTCTGCTGCCCTTATATATATATATATATTCCTCTGTGTGTGTTTATATGTGTCTGTAGGTATAGTTATCATCTACTACATTATTTGTACTCAGAGAGTTATCACTGTTATTAGCGGTGTTACATAGGACTGCAGGTAACACTACTACATTATCTGTACTCAGAGAGTTATCACTGTGTTACCTGTGGGGTTACATAGGACTGCAAGAAAACACTACTACATTATCTGTACACAGAGAGTTATCACTGTGTTATCTCTGGTGTTACACAGGACTGCAGGTAACATCAACTACATTATCTGTACTCCGAGAGTTATCACTGTGTTATTTGTGGTGTTACATAGGACTGCAGGTAACATCTACTACATTATCTGTAATCAGAAGGTTATCACTGTGTTATCTGTGGTGTTACATAGGACTGCAGGTAACATCTACTACATTATCTCTACTCAGTTATCACTGTGTTATCTGTGGCGTTACATAGGGCTGCACGTGAAATCTACATCAATATCTGTACTGGGTATATATGGGTCTGTTTGTGAATGTGTCTTTGTGCTTGTATATATGTGCCTTTTATGTATTTGTATATGTTCTCGTCTGAGTATTTATCTGCCGGTGTGTGTGTGTGTGCGTGTGTGTGTGCGCGTGTGTGTGTGTGTGTGTGTGTGTGTGTGTGTGTGTGTATATGTGTCTGTACTTCTATATATTTACCTGTATGTATACACTACTGTTCAAAAGTTTAGGGTCACTTAGAAATTTCCTTTGAAAGAAAAGCACAGTTTTTTTCAATGAAGATAACATTAAATTAATCAGAAATACACTCTATACATTGTTAATGTGCTAAATGACTATTCTAGCTGCAAACGTCTGGTTTTTAATGCAATCTCTACATAGGTGTATAGAGGCCCATTTCCAGCAACCATCACTCCAGTGTTCTAATGGTACATTGTGTTTGCTAACTGTGTTAGAAGGCTAATGGATGATCATAAAACACTTGAAAACACTTGTGCAATTATATTAACACCGCTGTAAACAGTTTTGCTGTTTAGAGGAGCTATAAAACTGACCTTCCTTTGAGCTAGTTGAGAATCTGGAGCATTACATTTGTGGGTTCGATTAAACTCTCAAAATGGCTAGAAAATGAGAGCTTTCATGTGAAACTCGACAGTCTATTCTTGTTCTTAGAAATGAAGGCTATTCCATGCAAGAAATTGCCAAGAAACTGAAGATTTCCTACAACGGTGTGTACTACTCCCTTCAGAGGACAGCACAAACAGGCTCTAACCAGAGTAGAAAGAGAAGTGGGAGGCCCCGCTGCACAACTGAGCAACAAGACAAGTACATTAGAGTCTCTAGTTTGAGAAATAGACGCCTTACAGGTCCTCAACTGGCAGCTTCATTAAATAGTACCCGCAAAATGCCAGTGTCAACGTCTACAGTGAAGAGGCGACTCCGGGATGCTGGCCTTCAGGGCAGAGTGGCAAAGACGAATATGGACAGATGAATCGAAGTTTGAGGTGTTTGGATCACACAGAAGAACATTTATGAGATGCAGAACAACTGAAAAGATGCTGGAATAGTGCCTGACGCCATCTGTCAAGCATGGTGGAGGTAATGTGATGGTGTGGGGTTGCTTTGGTGCTGGTAAAGTGGGAGATTTGTACAAGGTAAAAGGGATTTTGAATAAGGAAGGCTATCACTTCATTTTGCAACGCCATGCCATACACTGTGGACAGCGCTTGGTTGGAGCCAATTTCATCCTACAACAGGACAATGACCCAAAGCACACCTCCAAATTATGCAAGAACTATTTAGGGAAGAAGCAGGCAGCTGGTATTCTATCTGTAATGGAGTGGTCAGCGCAGTCACCAGATCTCAACCCCATAGAGCTGTTGTGGGAGCAGCTTGACCGTATGGTACGCAAGAAGTGCCCATCAAGCCAATCCAACTTGTGGGAGGGGCTTCTGGAAGCATGGGGTGAAATTTCTCCCGATTACCTCAGCAAATTAACAGCTAGAATGCCAAAGGTCTGCAATGCTGTAATTGCTGCAAATGGAGCATTCTTTGACGAAAGCAAAGTTTGAAGGAGCAAATTATTATTTCAAATAAAAATCATTATTTCTAACCTTGTCAATATCTTGACTATATTTTCTAGTCATTTTGCAACTCATTTGATAAATATAAGTGTGAGTTTTCATGGAAAACACCAAATTGTCTGGGTGACCCCAAACTTTTGAACGGTAGTGTATATTCCAGATGTGTGTATGTATATTTGCCTGCATGTCTAAATATCTGTCTTTATGTATGTACAGTATATATGTTCCAGTATGTGCGGGTCTATACAGTGAAGGAAATAAGTATTTGATCCCTTGCTGATTTTGTAAGTTTGTCCACTGTCAAAGACATGAACAGTCTAGAATTTTTAGGTTAGGTTAATTTTACCAATGAGAGATAGATTATATTTAAAAAAAAAACTGAAAATCACATAGTCAAAATTATATATATTTATTTACATTGTTCACAGAGAAATAAGTATTTGATCCCTTTGGCAAACAAGACTTAATACTTGGTGGCAAAACCCTTGTTGGCAAGCACAACAGTCAAACATTTTTTGTAGTTGATGATGAGGTTTGCACACATGTTAGATGGAATTTTGGCCCACTCCTCTTTGCAGATCATCTGTAAATCAGTAAGATTTCGAGGCTGTCGCTTGGCAACTCGGATCTTCAGCTCCCTCCATAAGTTTTCGATGGGATTAAGGTCTGGAGACTGGCTAGGCCACTCCATGACCTTAATGTGCTTCTTTTTGAGCCACTCATTTGTTGCCTTGGCTGTATGTTTCGGGTCATTGTCGTGCTGGAAGACCCAGCCACGAGCCATTTTTAATGTTCTGGTGGAGGGAAGGAGGTTGTCACTCAGGATTTGACGGTACATGGCTCCATCCATTCTCCCATTGATGCGGTGAAGTAGTCCTGTGCCCTTAGCAGAGAAACACCCCCAAAACATAATGTTTCCACCTCCATGCTTGACAGTGGGGACGGTGTTCTTTGGGTCATAGGCAGCATTTCTCTTCCTCCAAACACGGCGATTTGAGTTAATGCCAAAGAGCTAAATTTTAGTCTCATCCAGATGAGAGCTAAATCACTCTCAGAATCATCCAGATGTTCATTTGCAAACTTCAGACGGGCCTGTACATGTGCCTTCTTGAGCAGGGGGACCTTGCGGGCACTGCAGGATTTTAATCCATTACGGCGTAATGTGTTACCAATGGTTTTGTTGGTGACTGTGGTTCCAGCTGCCTTGAGATCATTAACAAGTTCCCCCTGTGTAGTTTTCGGCTGAGCTCTCACCTTCCTCAGGATCAAGGATACCCCACGAGGTGAGATTTTGCATGGAGCCCCAGATCGATGTCGATTGACAGTCATTTTGTATGTTTTCCATTTTCTTACTATTGCACCAACAGTTGTCTCCTTTTCACCCAGCGTCTTACTTATGGTTTTGTAGCCCATTCCAGCTTTGTGCAGGTCTATGATCTTGTCCCTGACATCCTTAGAAAGCTCTTTGGTCTTGCCCATGTTGTAGAGGTTAGAGTCAGACTGATTAATTGAGTCTGTGGACAGGAGTCTTTTATACAGGTGACTATTTAAGACAGCTGTCTTTAATGCAGGCACCAAGTTGATTTGGAGCGTGTAACTGGTCTGGAGGAGGCTGAACTCTTAATGGTTGGTAGGGGATCAAATACTTATTTCTCTGTGAACAATGCAAATAAATATATATAATTTTGACTATGTGATTTTCTGTTGTTTTTTTTTATATAATCTATCTCTCACTGGTAAAATTAACCTAGCCTAAAAATTCTAGACTGTTCATGACTTTGACAGTGGGCAAACTTACAAAATCAGCAAGGGATCAAATACTTATTTCCTTCACTGTATATGTGGTTCATTTTAGTTTTTTGTAAGGGACGGCAATAGAGAGTCCCGCACAGGGTGCCATCCAAGCTAAGGCCGGCCCTGGCTGTCACCGACCCAAGTCAGAAGGAATTCCACCGCTGCTTGCGCCGCATGACCTCCTCGGCTCCTCCGGTAAGTCACGTCAGGCAGTGCGGAGAGTGGTAGCGGTAGGCTACCACTCACCGCTCTGTTTACAGTGTGGCGCTAAGTACAAGGGGGGAGTATGGCGCTATTTAAAAGGGGGGAATGTGGCGCTATTTACAAGTGGGGAGCGGTCTGTGTGTGGCACTACCGACAAGGGGGGGGGAGTGTGCCGCTATTTACAAGGGGTGGAGTGTGCCGCTATCTCCCATAGGGGAAGCAGGCTGTGTGTGGCACTATCTACAAGGGGGGCTGTGTGGCGCTATTTACTAGGGGGGCTGTGTGTGGCACTATCTACAAGAGAGGGGCTGTATGTCGCACTATCTACAAGGGGCTGTGTGTGACACCTCATTGATTGGTAGAGAAAGCAAACATGGCGAGGGGGAAGGAGATGTCGGGAAATAAGTGGGGGGGGGGCGCCAATCTGAATCTTTGCCCCAGGTGCAGGAGAACCTAGCTACGCCTCTGTATTAAGCATATCAATCGGATATCCCCTACTTATAAATTTATTGCACATTTCATCTACTCTTCTAGATAGCTGATCTTCATTGCTGACAATTCTTCTAACTCTGAGAAGTTGGCTGGAAGGCTATGATCTCACCATTGCCCTAGGATGTCCACTGTTATAGTGCAACAAGCTATTCCTAACAGTTTTTTTCGAAAATATGTCTGTAGTGAGAATACCATCATGTAAATTAATTTTGGTATCCAAAAATTCAACAGAAGAGCTAGGTGAATTTGATCCCCTGACACATGTCATTCAAAAAAACATGACATTTATTCAGTTCCTCCTATGTACAAAAAAAATGTGTGAGTTGTAGACACCAATTTTGTGGTGTGGTTACCTGCAATGAGGTATAACCTTTATTCCCACTGACATTGTTGTCTGTGGCCATTACAATTTGGACTTCATGTAGAGTCTTAGATATATGTATATAATCATACATATATGCATTTCATATATTTTGATCTGCATATAAAGCATACGTCTCCTGTGATATTTTTTAAATTTGCTATTACTTACTTATTCTTCATGGTCCGGACATGCGTTGGGACAGTGTTGTCTCCGCGCATGCGCGATCTCATTGTGGTCCAGGGATGCGTTTCATTTG